>NC_057409.1:12072751-12225557 GCF_019320065.1 Cervus canadensis
AAGTGCTCCCTGGGCTCTGTCCTCTCTGCTCCTCTCACCCACTGCTTGTGCTGATGGGTCAGGGTGTTTTGATTTGAAATCTGTTGCAGTAGTTTGAGCAGGTGAGTGAGGCTCCTGGGAAGCAGGGAAGTAATGAACACTTGCCCCATCCCTGAGTTCTCCTCCTCTCTGCTCCTGAGTGACTCAGGCAGGAGGCTTTGATGGGGGCCATGGTGCACTTTGGCCATTGGACTCCCAGCCAATTCTGATGCAGTCCATACTATGTGCATTCATGGGGGAGTGTCGAGGATGCTGGAAAAATTTAGCTAACTCTGTGCATGTATTGTGTGTAATCCTTTACAACAGGGGTCCCCAACCTCCGGGATTTAATGCCTAATGATCTGAGGTGGAGCTGATGTAATAATCATAGAAATAAAGTGCATGATAAATGTAATGCCCTTGAATCATCCTGAAACCATCCCCCTCCCTGGTCTGTGGGGAAAATCGTCTTCCATAAAATCAGTTCCTGGTGCCAAAGAAAGGTTGGGGAACCGCTGCTTTACAAAGCACTTTTTTCCCCTATCCCTTCTCTGCCCACAGAAGCTGAAGGGATTATCAATCCTGCTTTACAGATGACAGAGCTGGGACAGAGAGGCAAGCTGTTTGCTCTCAGAATTTCCAACTAGTTGGTACTGGCAGGTAGACTTGAACTCAGGATTGACTGATAGGAAATCACTGTCTCCTCAGAGTGGAGTCCCCAATCTTGGGAGCTGGAGGAGTGAGGTCACAGTTGGGGATACCAGAGTCCCCAGTACAATCATGATCACCCCAGATCAATGTTTGTTGATCCCAGTCTCCTTCAGGGGGGCTCCCAGCTTCCTTCCAAACACCCCCAGTCACAGAGCAAAGGGCCCCTCCTCCCAAGGCTGCCAACCATGAGCAGCATTTCTACTGAAGTTCTTTTTTCCAACGAGCTAAAATTCACCCCTCATTCATTGGTCATGCATATTGATGCAGACTATCTGCCAGGGTCCAGGCCCAGGGAGACTTCAGCAAGCAGACAGACATGCCTCCACGGACCTGTATTTGCTCCAAGAAATATACACAGATGAGGAAAGAACCAGGGGTCCTGGGGGAGAAGGCGTTGATATTGGGCCACTTCTTGCCACCACTGGGGACCATCCGCTCCTCTGGCTGATCCATGGCTATTCAGGAGGAGGCACCCCCTAGCTGACCTGGGCTGCTCTGAGGTGTCTGCTCAACCTCAGGCTCCCTGAGGGTCAGAGCATCTCCACCTTCGGATGGCGAGGTCTCCCAGCTCCCTCCATGGGCACATGTTTGGCTTCCTGCTGTGGCCACCATAAAAGGCAGAGTCTGCAAAGCCAATCTGATCTCTGCCTTCCCTCCCCTTTGCCAAAAAGTTAATTGATTTTGCAATTAAAAAATGCAGAGAACGGGCGGTGCAATCAATTTTAGGAAAACTTGCTCAGTAATGAAGTGTTTACTTCCAAATGGTGCACTTTCTCCGCATATCAATCTGGGCCTCTCACGCAGCGTGAACACAAAACTCTCCTGCCTTACTTCTCAGGCTCTCATGCATTTCCCACACTGGGTCCTGGAAGAACTTTGAGGCATCATTTAATTCTGGCTCCCTGGCTATCTTTTAAGGGCAAATATAATTTTCTCTGTCTTATAGAAGAAGAGACTGAGGGTCAGGGAGGTCAAGGTGCATGGTGAGACGGGGCAGAGGAGAGAATCCAATCACAGGCTTCTCCAGCTTCCAGCTTCACTGCTTTGTCTGTCCCACTGCATGGTAGAAACCAGGAAAGTCTGAGCTCAAAGAGAGCAGGAGTCCTTTCTCCAAACAAAGCAGCCTGACATATTTAGTGCCCACCTATGCCAGTTCCGCACTGGGTCCTCAACTTACATCACCACATCCATCCCTCACGACAGCCTTCCAACGGGGGACATGTTCCAGTTTTACAGATGAGGAAACTGAGCTTCAGAGAAGTTCAGTCGCCTGCCCAAGCTTGCACAGCACATACCTCCTGGCCAACCTTTGGGGCAGGTATGTTGCAAATGGAAGTGGGAGGTCAGTTCTACGTGTACCTGTGGGAAGAGAAAAGGTTTTGGCAGGCATCCATCCATTCATCCATCCATTAAAACCATTCATTAATTTGGGCATTCAGTAGACAGGTATTGATTGCGCGTCTATGTGACAAGTTGCATCCCCAAGTGGCACAGTGGTAAAGAATCTGCCTGCTAATGCAGGAGATGCAAGAGACATGGGTTTGATCCCTGGGTTGGAAAGAGTCCCCTGGAGGAGGAAATGGCAGCCCATTCTTGCCAGGACAATCTCCTAGACAGAGGAGCCTGGTGGGCTATAGTCCATGGGGTTGCAAAGAATTGGACATGACTGAGTATACACACACACACACACGTGTGTGTGTGTGTGTGTGATGTAAGAAGATCTGTGCTAGGATTCAGCGATGAGAAACGTAGACCAGACCCACCCCCATGGGGCTCACAGGCTGGGAAATGGGGAGAGGCAAACTCAATGAACAATCATGAAAGTAAATGTAAAAAGTGGCAGGACTGACAAGACGACACCGATGGAGCCATGAGAGCCTGTGATAAGAGCTCTGATCTGGTCACGGAGGGCTTCCTGGAGGATGTACACTGGAGTGAGATCAGAGGCTTGGAAGCCACTTGGAACCTCGTGGAGCGAGCTTGCCTGTGTGCTGGGTATCTGGGCAAGCTGATGATCGCAATCCTGGAAATCCTGATTCTGTAATCTAACATGAGGTCCAAATTCTGTGATTCTGACCCAGTATTTTCAAAGTCTATTAAAGAAAAAAGTTTAAGACTTGAGACTCTAAGGTCCTGGGATTCTGACCCAAGTTTTGACATTTGGAGTCTATTAAGTAGAGTCCCAGGAATTGAAGACTCTGGGGCCTGAGAGACTGTCAGCCAGGTCCTCGGAGGCTGAGATTCCCGCGTGGAGGCCTTTGCTGCTGGAGAAGCACCTGCCAAGATCTTTTATCGACCAGACATGAGCTTTCTCTGGCTCACAGAGTGGATGCCTATACAGCTCTTTGTGGCATGGAGAATGCAAATTTATTCTGCAGTCCTGGCATCAGCTGGTTGCTCTATCTGCACGTTCCAGTTTCCAGAATAAATATTAGAAGACAAGTCTGTGGAGATTTTCTGTGTGTACACGAGTTAATTCCTCCAGCCAGGGGCTCATCCAGACATGGATTTTAACACAGGGCACTGTTCTCACACTCACTGCTGGTGACAGGGCTGCAGTGAGCTCAGCAGGTGGATGAGGCCTCTTTATGCTGAAGCTTCAGGCCCGGGGGGACGAGGCAGGCGGGAGGGCAGCCCCAGAGGATCTGGGCCATGTGCATGGATGGGGCCATTCTCCACGAGCATCTGGGGGTCTCCACATGAACCCCTGGGTCTGGGATCACCTAGGGCTGGTATCAGAGGGCACTCCCCAGTGGGGTGGGAGGGAGGGGGAAGCACCCACCACAGGTCAGACACTGCATTGACCCCGGGTGGGCTCCGAAGTGAGACAGGGCAGAGCTCACCAGCTCAGTCCTGTGACCTCTTCCCAATCCTCTTGGATTCAGTTTCTTCGGGGACCGAGGGTCTGACCCTCCCAGTCTGCCCGGTGGTTCAAAGGGTCAGAGGAAGCCCCCAGGAGTGAGGCAGGTAATGAGCATCAATCCCACAATCCTGCTCTCATCACATCGGTGGGGGCGGGCGCTGCTCCAGCGCTTCACACAGACTCCCTGCTCCCCCAACCTGAGGTTGGGGGGGGCGCCATCATCACCCCACTTCACAGATGAGGAAAGCGAGGTGCAGGGAGGTAAGTTACTTGGCCACAACAGACTGCTGCTCTAAGAACCTGTGAGCAGATGCAGAAACATTTAAGTTTTTCTAGCAGCCCTCCTAGCCGGGTGCCCTGGGACCGGCTGCCCTTCAGCCTGTCCTGATGGCCTGTCCCTTGTCCTGCTGTGAGGATGCTCAGGTTGTAGCCAGAAGAGACTGAGATGCAGGTGACACCCCCAGGCCTTTGCTCCTGTTGCGCCCTCTCCCTGGAACACCCGGCCCCCGTTTACCTGGGAAGCTCCCACCCACAAGGTTTTGTCATTCCCTGAGGTCACAGGCCCAGCAGCAGGGAGCAGGCTGGAGGCTCTGAGACCGCCCCAGGCTGCCAGGACCCCCCGCGGGGTGAATGGAGGAGCGGTTCCCTCTGGGGGCTGTAAGGTGCCCCCTCCCCTCACCCACATCAGCCCCTCCTTCCTTCCTGCAGCCCCGAGATGCCCCCTCTGTCACAGACCCCAGCGCGGCCGCTTAGTCGTGTCAGTTAACTCTGAACGGATCACAGGAGCCTTACCTGAGATTTACGAGGACACACTTAGGCACCAGGTGATTAACTCAAAACAACAGGCGATGCACGTGGAACGTGTTAACCCACAAGCCTGGCTGGCGGCCTTTCAATCCCTGTATGTCCCTTCGGAGACTCAGCAGTGGCCGGCGGCCCAGGTCCTATCGATTAGCACGCTGTTAAACATTTATGACAAGTTGGAATTAATTGGCCGCAGTGAGGGGTGCGTTTGACTCGGTCTGAGGTTCCATGGCCCCGACAAGGTGAGCCTGGAAGGGGGAAACTGTAAAGGAAGCCCAGCCACTCGGATGCTGGAGCCGCTGTCCCTCCGGGCTCTCCCGGGGTCTGTCCCGGCCAGGTTCAGGCTGCCGGCCTCATTCACCTGCACCCTGGCCCCAGCTTCTGCTCTCGCAGGCTCTGACCCTCCCTCCTGCCCCAGGGGCAGAGGGTCCCCTGTCTTTACTCACGGAGAAGCAGAGACCAGGAGAGGCTTGGTCTGACCTGGGAGACAGTCAGACGGGAGAGCCAGGCAGGGTTGAGGAGAAAGAGATGGAAATGAGCAAGGTGCCAGGAGGTGGCGGGCCGGCAGGGAGGAACTGGGCCCCAGAGACGGTGGGCCTTGTCCACCCACCTTGGGACTGTGTGCCCCTCAGTGTGTTCAGAGGCCTGGAGGGGAGACGGAGAGTGATGGGAACTGGAAACAGCACATGGACCCGAGGGGCTACAGGGTGGTGACTGGGGGGGATGAGTCCTGGATGAAGCCGAGAGACAGGCTCCAGCCACACAGGGCCTTGAAGGCCCCAGTCTGGTGCCTGCTCTGCATCTCAGGGATGGAGGTGGTCACTGAGCGGAGTTGACAAAAAACAAGTTCTCAGGAAGAGTTTCGGACAATTCTTGCTGGAAACAATGGGGATGGGCCCAGCCGTCCTAGCAAGGAAGTAGTCAGTAAACCTGTCATGAAGCCCAGGCGTCAGAAGTCCCCTCACAGGTAAGGGCTCCAGACACACCAGAGTCACATGTTTCAGAAGTTTTGGGAATGAGCCTCTGCTCTCAGGACCTGCCTAGCCATATATCCATGAGAAGCAGTCTTCAAGAAATAGACAGTTTGAATTACGTGGGGCAAATCCACAAACTCTGATGTCCTGGGGTGGGGCTTTGCTGCTGGCATTGGTAAGTGCCTCGGGGGTTCTCTATCATGACTACTCAGCCATGGAGAGATCAGGAGCGCAGGACCCCAATAGCATGGGCACCTGCAGCATGATCTATTATCCAGAGGGCAGGGGAATAGAACAAACAAGCTCGCACCTCCCAACACGAAGCCCAGGCAATGTGTGGGCAACCAGTCACAGGGCCATGTAGATGCCTTAACGTTTAAACAGTTCCCAAACAGAGTTCGGGGAAACGCTAGTTTTGGCTAGTGATATTGGATGCTCCAAGAACAAAGGTTTATTACATGGTCGAAGAAATTGGAAGAACATTATAATCACACACATTTGTGGGCTGAAGTCTAGATGTCCTGCAGACAGTGAAGACACTTCAAAAGAAGCAACCAAGATGTGCTCCCAATCCTTTCGTAAAAGAAGTTTGCTCCCTCTCTCAAAAAAGTGAGAATGACACAATTTCACGGTAAAAGACAGGCCTTTTCAAAAGGAATGATTGGCAGCCTTATACCGACAGACTGCCTTGACCTGATTTTTCTCATTTCGCTGAGAGACTGTGAGAATTTCAGCCCAGGCTGCCCTGACACCAGGTTCAAGTCTGTACACTGGCTCAGTCAGAACTGGGGGACCCTCTGCCATTGTTCCCTCCAGAGTCCGAGGGGACCCAGCATGAGGCATTTACTCCATGGGTCTAATGTCACCCCCTCCACCCAGGTCCACCCAGACCTGCCCAGACCTGCCCCTCCACCAAATGTGCTGGGCTTGGAGTTCTGGCCCCACCAGGCCCAAGCCTTGGAACCATGTGGCAAAGAGCATCGACTGTTGGTCAAGAAAGCAAGTCCTGGTCTCTGTTTAATCAGTGACCCTGGGCAGGTCACATCCCCACCCTGGGCCTCAGTTTTCCCAACTGTCCCAGGTGGGTTGGACTGAATGATCTCCGGGTTCCTGCCTCCTCGGCTGGCTCAACAGTCGGTGGTTCTGGGCAGTGAGGCCTTGCTTAGATCTGCGTATGAAAACAACATGCATTCTAACATAGTGGTCTCTTCTCGGAAGATAAGAAAGAACAGACTCTGGCCTGATTATGAACTGTGAACCTCAGGACCAGAATCCGAAAGACAGAGCTTCATGCCAGTTAGCGCTGGCCTGGTACAGAGACCGCTGGTTCCCAGTGTGAGTGGAGCAGGCTGAAGCCCCAAGCCAAACACAGAAGTCCTCCTCAGAGATGGGGGTTTTAGGATTAACTAAACCAGCGAGAAGGAGAGAAGCCCCTCCTGGAAGACAGAGACCTGGGGGAGATGGGCCAGCCAGAAGAGGACTGACATCTGATGACAAGAGAGAGGACATGAGAATGAGCACGATGTCATCACCACCATCATCAGAATAATAGCTAAGAATTGTTATGAGCCTGCTATGTGCCCACCCGCTTCTCAGAGCTCTGTAAGAAACAAGCCCAGAGCCCAGCACACAGTGAGTGTCCATGCGGCTGGGCTGATTAATCCAGTGGCCACCAGTGAGATCGATTTTTGGTCTGTTTGAAACCATATGTCATGTTTCTGGTATCTGAGACCAATCAATGGGATACTACTAAGAGTGAGATTGGAAGAGAAAGTGGTTTACCAGGGCAGAAGAATGGGGATCAGGGATAGCTTGGGAGTTTGGGATCAGCATGTACACATTGTTATAATGAAAATGAATAACCCACAGGGACCTACTATATAGCACAAGGAAGTCTGCTCAGTATTTTATGTACAGCCTAAATGGGATATTCATTGGAAGGACTGATGCTGAAACTCTAATACTTTAGCCACCTGATGCAAAGAACTGATTCATTTGAAAAGACCCTGAGGCTGGGAAAGATTAAAGGCAGGAGGAGAGGAGGACGACAGAGGATGAGATGGTTGGATGGCATCACTGACTCGATGGACATGAGTTTGAGTAAGCTCCGGGAGTTGGTGATGGCCAGGGAAGCCTGGCGTGCTGCAGTCCATGGGGTCCCAAAGAGTCGGACACAACTGAGCGACTGAACTGAACTGAAATGGGGAAATAATTTGAAAAAGAATAGATACATGTATATGTATGACTGGATCATTTTGTTGTTCACCTGAAACTAGTATAACCTTTTTAATCAACTATATTCCATTATAAAATAAAAAAGTTTTTTAAAAAAAAAAGAAGAGAAAGTGGACAGCTCCCTGGAATTAGAAGGCGTTAGTTTGATTCAGGAAGTGCAGTTGCCATCCTTGAAAACCTCATCACCCCTTGAAGGAGGCTGCCCAAGAAATAAGGAACAGCACACAACCATCCCTGTTCTTACTGCTCCGGTTCTTCATGGAGGAGATGGAGTCCCAGAGAAGTCAAGTAATTTGCCCAAGATCACAGAGTAAGTCCAAACCCCAGACTTCTGCCACTAAGGTCCTTCTTCCACCCTACTCTGCCCTTCAGAGCGTGGGAGAGGAGTTAGGAAATGAGGCCAGAGTGGACTGCAGACCTCCCAGAGGGCTTTCTGGAGGAGGGGGAGCCCAAACTGAGCCCTGAGGGACAAACTGGAGAAGAGCACACAGGGAGAGAGGAGCAGCCTGTAATTTGCTGCTCCCAGCTCTCTAGGCCTCTGGGCTTGGGATTCTCCTTGAGAAAATTTGAGGTCTTCCTCGAGCAGATTCCCCAGAACCTCTTCCCAGAGCAGGTGGTGCTGCCTCCTGGGCTGTGTTGGACGCCGCCCCCAGGTAAGGAGTGGTGGGCAGGGTGGAGCAGGAACTCCTGAGACTATCCACGTGATTCTGAATGGTAGCGAGGATGGCCGTGACCTTGCCCATCTGCTCTGAGAGGACAGTGGTCTCACTAGTGTCTGATGAGGCCGTTAGATCACATTCCATCAGCCAAGCAGGTCCCGCTGCTGCTGCTAAGTCACTGCAGTCGCGTCCGACTCTGTGCTACCCCATCCCTGGGATTCTCCAGGCAAGAACACTGGAGTGGGTTGCCATTTCCTTCTCCAATACATAAAAGTGAAAGTGAAGTCGCTCAGTCATGTCTGACTCTTCTCGACCCCATGGACTGCAGCCTACCAGGCTCTTCTGTCCATGGGATTTTCCAGGCAAGAGTGCTGGAGTGGGGTGCCATTGCCTTCTCCGCCAAGCAGGTCCACCAGACCCAAATTCCCCAAAAGTGTCCTGTAAGCCTGAGAACTTCACTGCCTGCAGACTTTGTGAATGTAAGAGTCTCCCCGTTTTGTCCACAATCACTTCCCTCCCTGTTGCTGCCTCCAGAGCCCGTGCTGTTAGCCCAGCTCCCCATAATAATGCTGCAGAAGCAAAACACCATACATGGGGCATGAAAACACACATTAGCTCAGCGGCCCTGCAGGCTATTCTGCATGTGCGACTGGAGAAGCTGTCTGTGCTGCGGGGAGGCGCTTCGGTTCTCTGCAGGGGCCAGCTTTCCAGACCAGCCCCCGGATGCTGAGTCAGCAATTCTTTTAAATCGCAGGTCCCCCTCCCTCCTGCCCGCCCTTCCTCCCTTCTCTGACAGATGTTTACTGATACCAATTAATGTGCAGATTCTGAAGTAGACGCCAGGCTCTGGGGATGAGTGAGAGATTCCAGCCCTTGGTGGGTGGCTTGTCTTGGTACAAGCACCAACAGAAGAAGATTGGGTAGTGACAATGGTTTTTTACTTATGCAGCACATTCGTTGAGCACCCGCTTGGTGACAGCCAGTGTATTAGAAGAACTGACAAATAAGCAAAACCGCCTGGTCCCTGCCCCCTGGAACTCACTGTCTAGAGGGGGAGACAGATGTTAATCTAGAATCACACAATTAAATGTATAGGGATATGGGATGCAAAGAAGAGGCTCTTGGGGGACTTTCAGAGCACGCAGCTATGCTGGAGGGTCAGGGGAGAGACTGGAGAAGGCTTTCCTGAGGATGAGATGCTTGAGCTGGGGTCTGAGCAATGAGCAGGAATTATCTGTCACAGGAAGGGCACCTGCAAAGGTACTGTGGCTAGAGGGCTCTGGTGGCCAGAAAAAGTTTCTAAGACCTACATGGTTGAAGACAGGGAGTGTATGTGTGTGGCAGGGGTTGGTGGGGGAGGCGGGGAGCCTGCAGAGGGGCACAGACAAGACTGTGTGAGACATCAAATTCCACATTAAGAATCTGAGTCTTCCTCTTAACAGCAGTAGAGAATATTGCAGTGCTTTAAGTGGTAGTGCTATAAAGGAGAGTTTGTTGTTTAGTTGCTAAGTCGTGTCTGACTCTTTGAAACCCCATGCACTGTAGCCTGCCAGGCTCCTCTGTCCACGGGGTTTCCCAGGCAAAATTACTGGAGTGGGTTGCCATTTTCCTTCTCCAGGGGATCTTCCTAACTCAGGGATCGAACCCACTCTTTATCACTGAACCACCTGAGAAACCCAAGGGAGTTTCATCCATTTAACAAATACAGTCTTGAATTGATTCCCTGGACACACTCTACCTTGGTATTTGTCCACTTTCTTCCCATGGTTATACTGATCTGGTTCAACCCTTAAAAACACTCAGATCAGGTGTGTTTTCCTCCAGGAAGGCCCCTCCTGGTCCCCCAAATGAGTCACCCCTCTTTTGCCCTTCCACAGCACCTGGGAGGATCCCTGGTCTGTCATTGCTGATTTATGAACCAGGCGCTCAGCACCCTCTCCGAGGAAGAGAGACTCAGCAGGGATGTCAAATCTTAATCTCCATCCCAGCAGTCTTTCTCCTTTCCGACTGGAAGTTCGAGGAGGGCAGGGCATCATTTTGTCCACCTTCTAACGTGCTGTGAAGACTGGACACTGCAGGACATACAGCAGGATGGCAATACTGCAAGGAGGGGAGCAGGGAAGGGAGGGAGGAGGGGGGAGGGAGAGGGGTGGAGGAGGGGAGGGGGGAGGGAGAGGGGTGGAGGAGGGGTGGGGGAGGGGAGGGGTGGGGGGGGGAGGGGGAGGGGGATGGGGGAGAGGGGGAAAGGGGAGGGAGTGGGAGGGGAGGCGGAGGGATGGGGGAGAGGGGGAGAGGGGGAGGGGAGGGAGGAAAACGCCAAGGGTTTTACTTCGTAAGCACAGAGTGAGGACAGGAGGCAGAGGAGAAAATTGGAAATTAATAGGTTGTGAGAAGTGAGGAAAGCAGAAAAGATGAAATATTTAAAATGGTCACGCTGTGACCTGTAACATTTTGCTTAATCAAGTACAAATTGCTCTGTGCCTCGGGTGGATGTGAGAACCGGTCCGAGTTGGCGTCTCAGAAGAGCTTTCTGCAGTGAAACATTTTTTTACGAGGGTCGTTTCACACTAAGCTGGGTATAAACTGCTGTCAGGGGCAGAAGAAATCCCAGGCCCTCGGCCTGGAAGAAAGCAGATGCCCTGACACGAGGCCGGGCTGGGGTGTCCGGTCCCACCCCTCCGAGACGGTGGGTTTGGGCTAAGGCTTGGGGAAGCAGAAGGACCCTGCCATGCCCTCCTCACAGCTGGGTGCCCAGCGCCCTGATCCCTGGGACCCCCCTCCCTCCCATCCAAGGGTGAGGGCTGGCCAGAAAGTCCCAGGATCTCCTCCTGGCTGGCTCCCCAGCATGTCACATCCAAGGCCAACCCGAGGGTCCCTTTACTGAGGTTCTTGGGGGACTTGGAGCCCTCCACATTTGCATCACTCTTGGCTGCCCTGACTGCCAGCTGATGGCTTCCTCATCTATAAAGCAGGAATGTTTCATTCATTCACCAAAGATTGTTTGGGTATCTGGAGTGTGCCAGGCAGTGTCCTAGGCCTGGAGACAGAGTACTGGGGACAAGATAGGGTCCCTGCTTCCGTGGCCTTCATCTAGTGGGCAATCCTTCTGTGTCCTGGACTTGGGAGCATCAGGGTGATGGGCTGTGTGGCCCAGAACACAGGGTCTGTGCACTGCCAGAGCTCGGAACTGTCTGTGTGGTGAAGATCAACAGCAGAGAGACAGGCCAGGGCTCTGACTTACCTCCTCTCCCTCACTCCTCACCCCAGCCCTGTTGCTCCTCCATAGACATATGAAACAGAAGCTCAGAGAGGTCACGTGCATTGTCCAATGACACGCAGCTAACTTGGGAGGATCCAGGTCTCCTGACCCCATGCTCTTTCCATGACCCTGGGTTATGTTTGTGAGCCGTCTGCAGCCCTTGGGGTCATATCCCTGGGGGTCAGACGAGCCTCATTCCACAGGATCTTGGGACTCATCCAACCTCTTTCTCCTCCCTGGTCCTGACCCCTCCCTGCTCCATGAGGGCAGGTTGATCCTGGATGGGATCCTCCTGGCTGTGTGACTTGGCTGTTTCCATCTACCTCCCCAGGGCCACAGTTCCTTTCCTATAAAATGGGCAATGAAAGTCCCCAGCCCCTGAGGTTGTTATGAGGATAGAGGGAAGTAATTGGCATAAAGCTGGGGACAATTGCCAGCAAGCTGTTCTCTCCCAGGAAACTCCTCCCACTCAGGCACTTTCCAGACTCCTCCCCCCATGGCCTCCCCAAATCTGGCTTTTTTTTTTTAATTTATTTTTTTGTGTGTGTCATACATTGATATGAATCAGCCATAGATTTACACGTATTCCCCATCCCGATCCCCCCTCCCACCTCCCCCTCCACCCGATTCCTCTGGGTCTTCCCAGTGCACCAGGCCCGAGCACCTGTCTCATGCATCCCACCTGGGCTGGTGATCTGTTTCACCATAAATAGTATACATGCTGTTCTTTTGAAATATCCCACCCTCACATTCTCCCACAGAGGTCAAAAGTCTGTTCTGTATTTCTGTGTCTCTTTTTCTGTTTTGCATATAGGGTTATCGTTACCATCTTTCTAAATTCCATATATATGTGTTAGTATGCTGTAATGTTCTTTATCTTTCTGGCTTACTTCACTCTGTATAATGGGCTCCAGTTTCATCCATCTCATTAGGACTGATTCAAATGAATTCTTTTTAACGGCTGAGTAATATTCCATGGTGTATATGTACCACAGCTTCCTTATCCATTCATCTGCTGATGGCATCTAGGTTGCTTCCATGTCCTGGCTTTATAAACAGTCTCAGATGAACTGCTGCGATGAAACATTGGGGTGCACGTGTCTCTTTCCGATCTGGTTTCCTCAGTTGTATGCCCAGAAGTGGGATTGCTGGGTCATATGGCAGTTCTATTTCCAGTTTTTTAAGAAATCTCCACACTGTTTTCCATAGCGGCTGTACTAGTTTGCATTCCCACCAACAGTGTTAAGAGGGGTTCCCTTTTCTCCACACCCTCTCCAGCATTTATTGCTTGTAGACTTTTGGATAGCAGCCATCCTGACTGGCGTGTAATGGTACCTCATTGTGGTTTTGATTTGCATTTCTCTGATAATGAGTGATGTTGAGCATCTTTTCATGTGTTTGTTAGCCATCTGTATGTCTTCTTTGGAGAAATGTCTGTTTAGTTCTTTGGCCCATTTTTTGATTGGGTCATTTATTTTTCTGGAATTGAGCTTCAGGAGTTGCTTGTATATTTTTGAGATTAATCCTTTGTCTGTTTCTTCATTTGCTATTATTTTCTCCCAATCTGAGGGCTGTCTTTTCACCTTACTTATAGTTTCCTTTGTAGTGCAAAAGCTTTTAAGTTTCATTAGGTCCCATTTGTTTAGTTTTGCTTTTATTTCCAATATTCTGGGAGGTGGGTCATAGAGGATCTTGCTGTGATTTATGTCGGAGAGTGTTTTGCCTATGTTCTCCTCTAGGAGTTTTATAGTTTCTGGTCTTACATTTAGATCTTTAATCCATTTTGAGTTTATTTTTGTGTATGGTGTTAGAAAGTGTTCTAGTTTCATTCTTTTACAAGTGGTTGACCAGTTTTCCCAGCACCACTTGTTAAAGAGGTTGTCTTTTTTCCATTGTATATCCTTGCCTCCTTTGTCAAAGATAAGGTGTCCATAGGTTCGTGGATTTATCTCTGGGCTTTCTATTCTGTTCCATTGATCTATAATTCTGTCTTTATGCCAGTACCATACTGTCTTGATGACTGTGGCTTTGTAGTAGAGCCTGAAGTCAGGCAGGTTGATTCCTCCAGTTCCATTCTTCTTTCTCAAGATTACTTTGGCTATTCGAGGTTTTTTGTATTTCCATACAAATTGTGAAATTCTTTGGTCTAGTTCTGTGAAAAATACCGTTGGTAACTTGATAGGGATTGCATTGAATCTATAGATTGCTTTAGGTAGAATAGCCATTTTGACAATATTGATTCTTCCAATCCATGAACACGGTATGTTTCTCCATCTGTTTGTGTCCTCTTTGATTTCTTTCATCAGTGTTTTATAGTTTTCTATGTATAGGTCTTTTGTTTCTTTAGGTAGATACACTCTTAAGTATTTTATTCTTTTTGTTGCAATGGTGAATGGTATTGTTTCTTTAATTTCTCTTTCTGTTTTTTCATTGTTAGTATATAGGAATGCAAGGGATTTCTGTGTGTTAATTTTATATCCTGCAACTTTTTATCCTGCAAATCTGGCTTTTGATGTCTTATCACCTTATTGATTTCCTTCACAACAATTTTCAGGCAAGGTGACCATTTTGTTTATTTAATCTTTTTTATTTTGGCTGCTTTCCTGACTGCTTCTGGCACCTCCTGCCAATCTCATTCACAGCAATGTCCCAGTGCTCAGCACAGACCCTGGTACCCAGAGGAGCCTGCGAAGTCCAGCTGGATGGAGGGCTGGGTGAGGAGTGGGACTGATTGCATCAGAACAGATATTCAGAACAGATGAAGTAACACATAACCGCAGCTCCTGGATGTTGCTGTTTATTTGCCAAGTCTTGTCAGGCTCTTTGTGACCCTTTGGACTGAAGCATGGCAGGCTCCCCTGTCTTCCACTGTCTCCTGGAGTTTGCTCAGATTCATGTCCATTGGGTCGGTGATGCTATCTAACCATCTCTTCCTCTGCCTCCCTCTTCTCCTTTGGCCTTCAATCTTTCCTAGTGTCAGGGCCTTTTCCAATGAGTTGGTTCTTCACATCAGGTGGTGCTTTCGCTCAATAAGAGTTGGTTTTTCTTCTGTACAAAGTCCAAGGAAGGTTTCTCTTCTGTACAAAGTCCAAAGTCCAAGTTGGGGAACTCTCTGGGTAGACGCATCTCCCAGCAAAGGTGAGGGATTCAGGCTCCTCCCATCCTGGAGGCTGCCACCTGACCACCCACTGTCTCTCTGGGCTTGTGTTCCCGTCTCCTCACTTTGCCACAAAGGATGACCTGTCCACAGCTGGCTCTGCTGAGGGTTCTACACTTAAAGCATCTCTACCTGTGTTAGGACCTTGGCTTTGCCCTTCTGTGGCCTTAGAAAGTCCATGTAATCTGGCTTCTGTCCACTGAACCAGCATGATTCCTCTTGTTGTTCCCTCTGTCTGGAGCACTCTTTTCTCTCTTTGTCCAGCCTCAATCCCCCTCCTTCCTTCTCAGCATAGAACTTCTTCTGGGAAAACTTCTCAGACTCTCCCCCAACCCCAGCTGATGTTAGTTTCCCCTGGTCCCTGAGCCCCACTAACAGGAATTGTCCCATATTGTTCTCATTCATGGCCATGTCTGCCCCCTGCTCTTGGCTTCCTTAGGGCTGACTCTATCTGAGTCCCAACCACATCCCCAGTGCCACTCAGATGCCCCATCAAGAGAGAAGGAACAGAAGAATGAAGCAAGGAAATTCCCCCAGTCTCGTGTCCTCATTTGAAAAATGGGTTTAATAACTCCTCCCTCACAGGGTGGGGGAGATCTCATCACCCTCACAGGGTGATCAGATCTCATCAAGGTTCTGATGCTCTCAGGGAACATGATAGGTTGTTTGCAAAGACGCCTGTATCATTCCCCATGCTGCCTCTGTATCCTGGTCCCCTGCAATGTGACATTCCATGTGAGTTGACATCTCCTCCCACTGAGATGTTGAGTTCTTTTTTCCCAATCCCTAAAATCCAGTATGATCTGATGACTCATTCTGGCCAAGAGAATGTACAAAAACAGCTTTGTGCCACTTCATCACATAGACTTCAAGATACAGTGTATCTGGACCCCGTGACCTTCACGAGAGGAAGGCCAGGCCTGGCCACGTAGAATAGAGCCACATCAGTCCATGAGCAACAGCTGATGGGCTCCAGCTTCAGGAGACAGCCCCCCAACAAAAGTAGCAACCCATTCCCATACTGATCACCCCCTGATGGAGCACACATGAGCAAGCTAGGTGGTCCTGGACCAGCCAGGCTCAGCTGATCCCCAAACTCATGGGCAAAACCAGTGCTCCTTGTTTGAAGCCTCAACACATTGGAGAGGTGTTTCTCATAACAGCTCAGTGATTGAACGGGCACAATGCCTCAACGTGGTTGCCTTTCAGTGAGTGTCATTCCCTTCACTTTCCCCTACAAGAGGCAACAAGAAAAAAACAAAAAAAAATCAGTCACAAATGTTCCAGTGCCTTGCCTTGTAACAGAATGGGAATGGAGTTGTGCGCTTGATCTGGGTGGAATTGCTGTCATCTCAGGATGGATGAGGGGTGGGAGAGTGCCCTGTACTCCAAGTACCAGGGAGTCAGAGGAGGTGGGGCTGAAGCCCCTTCTCTGTGCAGAGACACTTGGAGAAGATAAAGGAAACCTGACTTATCAGTCGTATTTGTAATGTTGGCAGCAGGCGAAGATGCATTTTTAACAATTCAGGCTTGCAGACTCTCACGATTTATCTCAATAAACGCCAGGGTGGCTCTTTTTCTCGCCCTGTTCTCTGACTACAAAATGTTCCGGGAGTGGTGCAGTGAGAAGATGAAGGGTCGACTGGCAGGGAAAACTCATATTTAGATGTTTTGATAAAGTGACATCAGCCGTGCTTCATGCTGAGCTGAGCAGACTGACGGGGCTGAGACGGGCCAGGGTGAGCTGAGAGAGGCTGAGGTAGGTGGGGATGGTGGCTTGCAAAGCCCTGGGGGTGCGGAAGATGGGGGAGGGGAAAGGACCAACATTTAAGGCCCCCCACCCTTGGCCCTGGTGCAAGGGGCCCCTGCCCCGAGTCCTATACTGGAGAGGCCTGCTCCAGCCATGCCCTGGCTGAGGACCACCCCCCAGGTCCACAACCACACAGGGATTCTGCAGGGCTCAGAGAGGTGCCCACACAGAGCCTACACCTCCCCTCCTATGCCCACTGTCTGCCCACACTCCCGGAGTTTGCATCCCACATGCCCCAGGCCACCTTTCATCCTGTGCAGGCCTCTCCCCGGACCCCTCCCCAGCCCACGATGCCTCTGTGAGCACCCCTGGTCCATGAGGGGCCAAGGGGCAGCTGTTGGGAGAGGGTAGGAGGGATGGATGATTCTTGGACTTGCAGGCCATGGCATCCCACGCAAGTCAGGCCCCCCTGAGGGCAGAGCAGGGGGGCAGGGATGCCGTCTCCGTACCTACTCTCACCGTGAGAGGGTGGAGTCCTTTCCCACCCTCCCTCCCTGACAGCATCCTTCTGCACTCTGGGTGGGCAGCATGATGCCTGCGTTGTAGATTGAGAACATGGGGATCAATAGGCAAAGTATCAGATTGAACTCACACTCAGCTGGCGACAGGGCAGAGTCAGGATCAGCAACACCTCTGTCTACACCTGGACCTAGTGGGCGGCAGGGGGCAGTTCAACACAAGGGTTTGGAACAGGACTGCTTGAGTGCATCCTGTCTCGTCCCCTGGTTGAGGGTGACCTCACACCATTACTCATCCTCTTGGTGCCTCGGTCTCCTCCCCTGCACCTTGCGCAATGATTCAGGTTCACATTCACAGTCCGCCTCAGTCAACTCAGCAGTTATAACAAAATGCCATAGGCTGCGTGGCTTAGATCCCAGACATTTATTTCTCGCAGTTCTGGATGTTGGGAAGTCCAAGGTCAAGGTACCAGCAGGCTCAGTTCTTGGTGGCTTGCAGACGGCCACCGTCTGGCTCTGTCTGCACATGATCTCTTCTTTGTGTGAATAAGGTAAGAGAGCTCTGGTCACTCTTCCTTTTCTTATAAGGTTAGTGATCCCATTCTGGGGGCTCCATCCTCATGACCTCACCTGAATGTAATTCCCTCCCAAAGGTCCCCACCTCCTAATACCATACCATCTGGGGTTAGGTCCTCAACATATGAATCTGGGGGTGACACAAACATTCAGGTCATAACATAATCCCTTACCCCAAATTCCCAAATCCCCAATGTTCCCAAAAGAGGGTTTTTCCCTTAACTAGGCCACCAGGGAACTCCCTAGGGTAATTATTTTTTTAAAGCTTCAAACGTTGATTGTCATCAGTGGGTCTCTCATAACTCCTAAAGCTGCTAGGTTTTTTGATGATTAAGCCCCCTCTGGCCAGAGGGCATTGAGCTGGCAGAGTCCTCGTCACTAGATCCCAGACCTCAGTCTCCCATTGTGTGGAGCGTCAGACTAGGTGTCAAAACTAATCTGATGGCAAAACTTGACTGAAACTATCATGAGGTTATTTACAATCTACATTTAAGCCACTGGGCTTCCCTTGGGGCTCAGCTGGTACAGAATCTGCCTGCAATGCGGGAGACTTGGGTTCAATCCCTGGGCTGGGGAGATCCACTGGAGAAGGGAAAGGCTACCCACTCCAGTATTCTGGCCTGGAGAATTCCATGGACTGTGCAGTCCATGGGGTCGCAAAGAGTCGGACTCGACGTAGCAACTTTTGCATTCACTTTAAGCCACCAGACACTGAGGACAAATCTGCAGGTTTGATCACTGTGGTCTACCCTGGGTCAGGTAAAGATCACAAGCCCCACAGTTGCTGCCTCAGAGGTTGCTCTGAGGCTTACAAGATAAATGATGCAGTTTCTGCAACAAATGAATTGGGAGAAAAAAATGAAGAGCACATGAAGAAGAAACTATTGATTAAAAGACTCATAAAGGGCTTATCAACCAATCATGCTGGGTTAACTTGATTTGAATCCAGAGTCAACAAACAAACAAACTGTGAAACAAAGACAAAAAGGAAAAGAGTGAAACATTTGGAAAAATTGAATATTGTCTGGACACTTGACAGAATTAAGGATTTATAGATCATTTGGATGCATATAATAGCAGCATATTGGTTATGTTAAAAAATTAAAATAAGCACTGAAAGCGAAAGTGAAGTGAAAGTTGCTCAGTCATGTCCAACTCTTTGCAACCCCATGGACTATACAGTCCATGGAATTCTCTAAGCCAGAATACTGGAGTGGGTAGCTTTTCCCTTCCCTAGGGCATCTTCCCAACCCAGGGGTCGAACCCAGGCCTCCTGCACTGCAGGTGGATTCTTTACCAACTGAGCCTCAAGGGAAGCCCAGGAATGCTGGAGTGGGTAGCCTATCCCTTCTCCAGCAGATCTTCCCAATCCAGGAATCGAATAAGTGCTAGGATGGCAAAATAGCTTTGTGCCCCAAAGACTACAAATGCATTGAAACCACCAACTTGTGTGTCAGCCTTCAGCTGGTAGGGAACATGATTTTGTTTCTCTTTCTGTCTGTGACAAACCAGCTGCCTGGCTCTGAGTAAGAACTCAATGAGTGTTTGCTCAGTGGTGACTTATTGAGAACCAGTGATTCCTTTAGGGGACACTCCACCAGGGGACACACCACACAATGGGAGGTTGGGGTCTGGGATCTGGTGAACAGGACTCTGCCAGGTCAGTGCCCTCCAGCCAGAGGTGACTCCACCATCAAAGAACCCTGTGGCTTCAGGAGTTGCAAGTGACACTGATGAGAATTGACATTTGATGCTTTTTAAAAAAATACCCTAAGGAGTTCCCTGGTGGCCCAGTGATAAGGATTCCAGGCCTTCACTGCCTGGTTCAAAGAACTGAGATCCCTCAAGCAGCATGGTGTGGCAAGGAAAAAAAAAAAGTAAATTTTTAAAAAGTACACTAAACATTGTTGCTTAAGGACTCCTTGGATGTAAAAAGGGTAAAGCTGGCCACAATAGTTAGCAACTCCTTCCATCAGCAAGTGGAGTCTATACCCCAGAACCTGGCCCAGGTGTTTGCTTTGACGCACAGAATGCAGCAAGTTCTTAGGGGAGGTGGAAAAGACAGAGAGGAAACGGCTGCAGCAGGTTTGAACCACGACCACCCTTGTTCTGTAGTCACGGAACAATGATCAGTCACTTAGGAGATGGCAGGTGTTCCTAACGAACCCTCAGACCTCAGCAAAATGATTTCCAGGTTGAAGGGTGAAAGCATCCATTGGTGTCTCATCTGTGACAAACTCAAGGAGGCAGAGATGGGCTGAAGTGAGACTGTTCATTTTCAGGCTAAAGTTTGAGAAAATACAGAGCTGCCAGGCCTCACTGGATTGGAAAATAATACAGTTTCTTATCTCCAGTCTCCCCAACCTGTAAATGATTTCCAGTGAAACAAGTCTTGTTGCCAAAGACTGAATCTAGGCTGAGGATGTAAGGTCTTTTAAGATCAAAGATTGTAGGCAACAACTCAGACACACTCTCAGCTAGAGAAGAGATTTTCTAAGCTCAAGGATACAATCTCAAAGCAGGAGCAGCCTTTGTACAGAAAGGCATGTCCTGAGAACAGTTCTTGCATGGGCCTCTTGTTGGATGTCACAATGTTCAATTGCGAGGGCACTCAAATGCCTGGAAAACCTCAAAAGTTACAGAACATGTTGTACCTGCAAAAGAGATTTCAATTTTGACCAAAGGGGCTGGGCCTCTGATACTCCAGGTGGGAAGTGAGCTGAGAAATACACTTGGTTGCAAACAGTTTGCTTCTTACTGAAAAGGAGGATCCAGAGGCTGGAGGCAGGAACATGATGGCAAGTCAAGACCCTGGATAACAACATCCTAGGGAACCACTCCCCAGGGCAGACAGGGACCAGTCAAGGACCATCCTTGATTCTGTAGAACTGGACAGTATTTCAGTTCAGTTCAGTTCAGTCGCTCAGTCATGTCTGACTCTTTGCGACTCCATGGACTGCAGCAACACCAGTCTTCCCTGTTCATCACCAACTACCGGAGTTTACTCAAACTCATGTCCATCAAGTCGGTGATGCCATCCAACCATCTCATCCTCTGTCATCCCATTCTCCTCCTGCTTTCAACCTTTCCCAGCATCAGGGTCTTTTCAAATTAATCAGCTCTTCTCATCAGGTGGCCAAAGTATTGGAGTTTCAGGTTCAGCATCAGTCCTTCCAATGAATATTCAGGACTGATTTCCTTTAGGATGGAATGGTTGGATATCCTTGCAGTCCAAGGGACTCTCAAGAGGCTTCTCCAACACCACAGTTCAAAAGCATCAATTCTTCGGTGCTCAGCCTTCTTTATAGTCCAATTCTCACATCCATACATGACTATTGGAAAAACCATAGCCTTGACTAGACGGACCTTTGTCGGCAAAGTAATGCCTCTGCTTTTTTACTATCCTGTCTAGGTTTGTCATAGTTTTTCTTCGAAGAAGCAAGTGTCTTTTAATTTCATGGCTGCAGTCAACATCTGCAGTGATTTTGGTGCCCAAGAAAATAAAATCTCTCACTGTTTCCATTATTTCCCCAACTATTTGCCATGAAGTGAGGGGTCTGGATGTTTTGACCTTAGTTTTTTGAATGTTGAGTTTTTAAGCCAACTTTTTCACTCTCTTCTTTCAATTTCATCAAGAGGCTCTTTAGTTCCTCTTCACTTTCTGCCATAAGGGTGGTGTCATCTGCATATCTGAAGTTATTGATATTTCTCCTGGCAATCTTGATGCCAGCTTGTGCTTCATCCAGCCCAGCATTTTGTATGATGTATTCTGCATATCAGTTAAATAAGCAGAGTGACAATATACAGCCTTGATGTACTCCTTTCCTGATTGGGAACCAGTCTGTTGTTCCATGTCCAGTTCTAACTGTGGTTTCTTGACCTGCATACAGATTTCTCAGGAGACTGGTGAGGTGATCTGGTATTCTCATCTCTTTAAGAATTCTCCTGAAAATTTCCTGAAAAAGAATTTCCCTGGTGGGACAATATCTACTCGCCAGGATGTTAGGGTGGCATGGACCAGTGCCTGCCACTCTGTTCTTCCCCTCTTTTGATGCAAGAGTTCATTACATTCACCCCATCTCTGCCTCACAGTTCTACTAATCTCATCAGTGCATGGTGAGGGGAGAAGGTGAAATAAACTGGCATTTTAGCTTCTGGGTCTTTTGATCTAGAGAGTCATCCTCCGAGAGCCTCAGCCACATACAGACCTGATTTGATTATGCCAGATCCAGGGCATCCTGACTTATGCTATAATTAGATGAGATTTTGGGGGTGCCTGGGGGGTGAATATTTCACATGTGGGAGTTATGCAATTAATTATGGCCAGAGGGATGATGGTGCCAAATAGCAAAAAAAAAAAAAAAAAGCCACAGTACTCTGAGGCTCTTCACACACCCTCTCCCAGCATGAATGAGTTTGTCACATCACTTTCCTTCCCAGCCTCTTCTCTGAAGGTATGACTGTGTCAACTCACTTTATCCTCATAGCATCCCATGACGGTGTGAGTGTGTGCATGCTCCATCGCTTCAGTCATGTCCGACCCTTTGTGACCCTGTGGACTGTAGCCCACCAGCTCCTCTGTCCATGGAATTCTCCAGGCAAGAACACTGGAGTGGGTTGCCATGCTCTCCTCCAGAGGATCTTCTAGACCCAGGGATCGAACCCGCATCTCTTAAGTCTCTTGCATTGGTAAGTGGGTTCTTTATCACTGGCACCGCTGACAGTGGGGATCATCTTTGGTCCCATTTCACAGATGAGGAAGCTGAAAGACAAGAGATGGAGTGTTCCCCCAGGTCACACACTTGGCAAATAATGGTCAGGCCAAGACCCACATCCAGCCAGGCTGCCCCTCAGCCTGCATACCTCCCACCCCACCCAGAACTTCCCAACCCTGCTGCCCTAAATGGTTCCCATGCCAGCAGACATGTCGCTCCTCTGGCCCTGGGGCTGGGGGCAGCCAGATATCTGAGCTCACAATTCTGCACCAGGGGGTGTCATCCCCTCCCCTAGGGTGGCGGGTCAAGGCTGCCATTATCCAGGCTGCCGTGGGGGTGGATTGTAAGACTGTTGGGTGTGGCTCTGCTCTGTGCTGCGTCTCCTTTCTGGCATTTAAAGAAGGCAGTCATTGGTCATCGCTGTTAGTGTGACTGGAGTTGCTGTTGTGATCACTGCCATAGGCTGTGAGCCTCTAAGACATCAACACAATTCCAGGAAAACACTCGTCTTCTGGACTCAGGACTCAGTCACACGCCCCTGCTGGACCTCTCGTCTAGAGGAGTGGCCTGGACCCTGTCTGAGCCTTTCAGTCCAGTCCAGAGGCAGGCCTTGCAGCCTACTTTTTGCCCAAGGCTCCCCTGAACCTTCAAGGGCTGAAATCCTTCTCATTGTCACAACAGATCTAGCTATGACCCTGTTAGGTACAAATATACAAGAGAATGGGGTATCAGTTACCAAGACTTGATAAAAAGAGGTTATCACACCTCCTGATTCCTGCATCCCTCTCCTGGGCTCCTAGGAACACTGACTCCCTCCACATCCTCCAGGGGAGGCCAACCTCAAGCCCACATCCCTGAAAGCCTGTGCTCTGAGTTGGGAGCGGAAAGGGGCAAAGAGGAAGGGTTTCCATGCCCCTGACTCAGAGCAGAGCAGGAGACCCCTGCAGTGGAGTGGACTCTGTGCTTTAGGAACTTCCTGTAAACCTAAACAGCCTGTCATAGAAACAGTGTCTTAGTTTCAAATTTCTCTGACACTCGATTTAAATACAGCCATTGTCCAAAGGCCTCCAGTGTTCAGAGAAATGATGAAACAGTGTGGCTTCTGCCTTGTACACACATGGAATCATGCTGCCCCTGGTACCCTGGGAGTGTTGTCCATGTTTATTTGCAAACCAGAGGAGTCTCAGCTGTTATGAGAGGGAGGAGGCTGCCATCAGAGGACAGCTGGATGGGCCTGGGCTGCTGAGGGGTCAGGACCAGAAAGGTTTTTAGACCATGTGATTGCCTAGCAGGTAAGATGACCAACCGTCCCAGTTTACCTGGTACTATAGAGGGGTCACTCACCTAGAGCTAAACATCCTGTAGTGTGAGGCCAAGTGGGCCTTAGGAAGCATTACTATGAACAAAGCTAGTGGAGTTGACGGAATTCCAGTTGAGCTATTTCAAATCCTAAACGATGATGCTGTGAAAGTGCTGCACTCAACATGCCAGCAAATTTGGAAAACTCAGCAGTGGCCACAGGACTGGAAATGGTCAGTTTTCATTCCAATCCCCCAAAATGGCAATGCCAAAGAATGTTCAAACTACTGTATAATTGCACTCATTTCACATGCTAGCAAAGTAATGCTCAAAATCCTTCAAGATAAGCTTCAACACTATATGAACTAAGAACTTCCAGATTTCCAGATGTACAAGCTGGATTTAGAAAAGGCAAAGGAACCAGAGATCAAATTGCCAACATCCATTGGATCATAGAAAAAGCAAGGGAATTTCAAAAAAATCTACTTCTGCTTCACTGACTGCTCTAAAGTCTTTGACTGTTTGGATCACAACAAACTGTGGAAAATTCTTAAAGAGATGGGAATAACAGACCACCTTACCTGCCTCCAGAGAAACCTATATGCAGTTCAAGAAGCAATAGTTAGAACTGAACATGGAACAACTGACTGATTCCAAATTGGGAAAAGACTAATGTCAAGGCTGCATGTTGTCACCTGCTTATTTAATGTGTATGCAGAGAACATCATGCGAAATGCCGGGCTGGATGACTCACAGACTGGAATCAAGATTGCCAGGAGAAATATCAACAACCTCAGATATGCAGATGACACCATTCTAATGGCAGAAAACAAAGAGGAACTGAAGAGCCTCTTGGTGAGGATGAAAGAGGAGAGTGAAAAAGCTGGCTTAAAACTCAGCACTCAAAAAACTAAGATCATGGCATCTGATCTCATCACTTCATGGCAAATAGAAGAGGAAAAAGTGGAAATAATGACAGATTTTATTTTCTTGGGCTCCAAAATCACTGCAGATGGTGACTGCAGCCATGAATTAAAAGATACTTGCTCCTTGAAAGAGAAACTATGACAAACCTAGACAGCATATTAAAAAGCAGCGACATCACTTTGACTATATAGTCAAAGCTATGGTTTTTCCAGTAGTCATGTATAGATATGAGAGTTGGACCATAAAGAAGGCTGAGTGACGAAGAATTGATGCTTTCAAATTGTGGTGCTGCAGAAGACTCTTGAGAATCCCGTGGACAGCAAGGAGATCAAACCAGTCAATCCTAAAGGAAATCAGTCCTGAATATTCAGTGGATGAACTGATGCTGAAGCTGAAGCTCCAATACTTTGGCTACCAGATGCAAAGAGCTGACTTATTGGAAAAGACCCTGGGAAAGACTGAAGGCGATAGGAGAAGAGGGCAGCAGAGGATGAGATGATTGGATGGCATCATCAACTCAGTGGACATGAGTTTGAGCAAACTCTGGGAGATAGTAAAGAACAGGGAAGTCTGGTGTGCTGTAGGTTCATGGGGTCTCAAATAGTCAGACACAACTTAGTGACTGAATAACAAAACTAGGAGGGTTTCCTGGGATGTGGGGCTCTGCTCAAATCAAAACCATCTGGGCACATGGGATGGCTGGCCATCCTAAAGGCAGAGACAAAAGCTTATATCAGGGTCAAGACTAGGTCAAGACTAGGAGGCTGAGTGGGCTGATGTGGCTTGAGCTCTAGGATGGAAAATCAGAGGACGAGCTTCATGATAAGAAGCCAGTGTTTACTGGTTCTCTCCACCAAGTTTTAAACATGGGCAGGATTTAACTTTTGAGTCAGCATTTTGCTATAATCTCCCCACCTGCAGTGGGGCAGGACGGAAAGTGGGGCTGGAATGAATGGGGAACTCTCTGGGGGTGACTAAAGGGTCCAGGAGAGTCTGGCCCAAGGTGGAGGTAGAGGACACAGGACCCAAGTCAGGCAAGACAACAGTGCCAGGTCCTCAAGCCCCAGAAAAGGGCAAGTAGAGGCTGAGGCAAGGACGGGATTACAAGAGACCAGCTGTGGAGGGAGGCTGCACCTGGCACTCACCCCAGGTTCAGGAAGGAAGGAGAGGGGTGGAGACACATGTGGGAGACAGGAACCACTCACAGTTGCCTGTAGCGAGGACACCAGGAAGTCGCAGTCTTATGTTTCCCCCCAGCCTGCAGCTCTATGAGGACCCCTGCAGCAGTAAAGGAACCCATAATCGTCACCCTTTCCGCCCTTCCGAGGGTGTTATTGCCCCCACTGGTGTGGCGGCAGGCACAGGGCATCCGGGCCTGTCTCTCTCAGCTCCTGCTCTCTCCTACCAACCGCACCAGGCCTGTGCTGGGCGACCTGAGGTGGCTGAAAGGTGAAGACCCGCAGCTGGCTCAGGGACCTTGGTCCTTGGGAAGGTGCATGTCCGCAGAAGGGAGCAGGGACCACAGGAATGAACCCTGGACACCCAGATGCCCTTGGGAGCCGGGCGCTCACCTGGAGACCCAGGAAGAGACATGCTAGATTCCCGGGTGAGCGCTGGGTAGACAGCAGCTCCAGTTCTGCAGTCTGTCAGCACCGGGAATAATTAAAATCCTAAAAAGCCTCATTATTTCTCCCTGGGCCTAGGCGCTCTTTGGAAAAAGGGATGCTTCCTGCCAGATCATCCCCTGAATGTGCGTTTGCCACAGGCTATTGTGTAAACCCACGTTTGGCCCATTAGAAAAGATGTGACTTATTCACTTGACTGACCTTAACTCCAAACCCTCAAAGTGTGGCCATAATTAGAAGCCCAGAGAGAAGCCATGAAACATGATGGGGCGAGGCTGGTGAAGTCAGCCCCTGGGGCCTGAGCCCTTCGTGCGGCCCAGGAGAACCAGAGGGGAGGAGCTGGGGACACTTCAGGACACGGTCAGTCCTCCAGGAGAGAACCTAGGATGCAGATAAAGGCCCAGCATCAGGTCCACTCCTGCCAATCAGCCTGTTGAGGCCCTACTGTGCACCTGCCCGCACAGGGGCAGAGGTGCAGCAGCAAACAGGCGAGGTCCCTGCCCCCAGGAGCCAATGTCTGGAGTCGGGGAGGCAGCAAGGAGCAGGAAAACCACCATCCACAAGAGCATCCCGGGTGGGAGAGGTGCTGGGAGAAAGGGAACAGGGTGACATTAGAGAGTCTGAGAGTCTGGCTCTGGGCCAGGGGATGGAGAGTGACAACCTTGGGCTGTAGGGACAAGGAAGGCCTTTGTGAGATGGGGACCTTTGAGCTGAGACAGATATGGGGAGAAGGGCAGGAAGGGGTGGGGAGGGGCCCAACCCCAAGGCCCTCTCTGTAATGCTTTTCTGCCCTCCCCTTCCCCTGACTCCCCTCCTCATTCCTCAAGGCTCAGCTGAAATGTCCCCTCCCCCAGGAAGACTTCCTTGACTGGTTTGGCTGAGCTGAGTGGTGGGGGATGTCATTCACCATCTTGACTCACCCTTTTATGTGACATTCAAGGTCAATGTCCAGTTCAACTTTGCTTCCTGCTGGACACTAATAGTCAGGAGTGGAGACTGAGTCTATCTCTGTCTCCGCAGCCGCCCAGCCCTGGTCCACATGGTGGCGGATGGTGGTTTAGTCACTAAGTCGGGTCCAACTTTTGCGACCCCAAGGACTGCAGCCCACCAGGCTCCTCTGTTCTTAGGATTTTCCAGGCAAGAATACTGGAGTGGTTGCCATCTCCTTCTCCAGGGGATCTTTCCGACCCAGGGATCAAAGCTGGGTCTCCTGTACTGCAGGCAGATTCTTTACCGACTGAGTTACCATGGTCCTCATGAACACTTGGTAAAAGTTTGTTGAATTAATACTTGAATCCATACAATCCAAAACAATTTTCTCCTGACCCCTCTTAAATCCTCTTTTATTAGTTATTGTCCTTTTGAGATCACAGGCTGATGTAAGGCCATCACTCTGAGGTGTTGTACTGTTGGGAAGTCCTCGTGATAGGCAGATATTTAGAGGGTCCTGGTGATCCCCTCCTCTTTATGGTCACACTTTGGAATAATTCATTCCCTTGAATGTGGACTGGACTCATTACTTCACAAGCAGATAGAACATGCCAGAAAAGATGTTTCTAATTTTCTATTTGGAGGGCTCTTTCTCACTGTCTCTTGGGTTACTAAACCCAGGGGTAGCCAGCTGCCATGTTGTAAGGCCGCTCAGCAGAGGGATGCACGTGCGTGAGCCTTGATGCAAATCTACCAAGGCCTGCCAAAAGCCACAGGGTGCAGCTGCAAGCAGATCCTGCTCGCCTCAGCTGTGAGATGCCTGCAGCCCTGGCCGATGCCTTGATAGCAGCCATGTGAGAGATCTTGAGCTAGAGGCCTCCAGCTTGGCTGGGCCCAGACCCCTGCCCAAAAAAGCTAAAAGATAGTAAAGAGCCACTAAGTTTTGAGGTCCCTCACTACACAGCAATCAGTTCAGTTCAGCTCAGTCACTCAGTTGCGTCCGACTCTTTGCAACCCCATGAACCACAGCACGCCAGGCCTCCCTGTCCATCCACAACTGCTGGAGTCTACCCAAACCCATTTCTGTTGAGTCAGTGATGCCATCCAGCCATCTCATCCTCTGTAATTCCCTTCTCCTCCTGCCCCCAATCTTTCCCTGCATCAGGGTCTTTTCAAATGAGTCAGCTCTTCACATCAGGTGGCCAAAGTATTGGGGTTTCAGCTTCAGCATCAGTCCTTCCAATGAACACCCAGGACTGACCTCCTTTAGGATGGACTGGTTGGATCTCCTTGCAGTCCAAGGGACTCTCAAGAGTCTTCTCCAACACCACAGTTCAAAAGCATAAATTCTTCAGCACTCAGGTTTCTTTATAGTCCAACTCTCACAATATATGACTACTGGAAAAACCATACCTTTGACTAGACGGACCTTTGTTGACAAAGTAACATCTCTGCTTTTTAATATGCTGTCTAGGTTAGTCAGAACTTTCCTTCCAAGGAGTAAGTGTCTTTTAATTTCATGGTTGCAACTACACAGCAATAGCTAGTTAATATAGTTATTTACCCACTTAAAATTCCCTTCTGGCCCCTCATTGCCTTTAAGATGGTTTTCAAAATCTCTTTACAGAGGATTGTCAGCAGCTTGAGGTCATAATCTTGTCCTAGTTGTATAGGTCTCTCCAACACATGGCACAGAATCTGTATTATAATAGTTGTCTATTATATTTTTTGTGGGTTGAAGGTAGGATAGAAGGAAAACTGAAATTTATGCTTTAAGAAATCCCATTAAGTACAGCCTTGTGGTCTGGATGGGGCTAATGTTCCTGAGAAACTGTGGAGGGGCATGATTGGTCTAAGTCACACAAGAATCACATTCACCTTGCCACCGCAACTGTATTTAAATCAGCACAAATTTAAAAAATTTTGCTGACAATTAAGGGATACGGTTATTCTCTGTCTTTTTGAATGGTTGGTTTCAAGATATGAAAGTGAAATCTGATGTAGCCACATTGTCACCATGAATGAAGCCAGCCTGAGGGCAAAGTTAACATATGAAGACAGTCACCGTAGAGAACTCTGCAAAAATAAATAAACTGTCACTATGATCAAACCCTTCCTGTAGCCCATATCTGGTACTTTTCAGTTCTGTGAGCCAGTTAAATTCCCCCTATTTTAGGAAGTCTGCACTATGTTTTAGGAAGTCTGTGTTATGTTTTCTATTACTATAAAATGAAAGGGCCCCATCTGATACAAGTTTCTACTTTTCCATCATCCTCCTCTCATTCCTTATTCACCTCAGTCGCCCAGTGAATCGGTTTACTCAAAGCTTCTATGTGCCAGGCCTTTCTATACGTGTCCTCCAACAGACACACGAAAATCAAAAACAGAGAGACCTCAGCTTAAAAGAGGTCTATGAGACCCCTCTATGAGGAGTGGCAAACCATTGACAGACGTTAAGCCTCCATATTTTCTGATAGAAGTATTTGGAGTATGAAAGGGCAGTTAGCTCTTCCTGGTGAGATCAGGAAAGGCTTCCAGGAGGAGGTGACACTTCACCTAGACTTTGATACAGGCTGAGAATTTCACCAGGTGGGAAGGAAGATGGGGATGGCAGACATGGGAGACATAGGTGCAAAGGCCTGGCACTGGAAAGGTGCTTCAGGCACTGGGACAATTTATAGGTGCTTAGCACTGAGGGTCCATGCAGGACGGAAGCCAGAGGCAAGGCTGGAAGTGCCCTGAGGGTCAGGGGGCCAGTATGTTACCTTGAATGTGTGCTAAGGGGATCAGGACCTATCCAAACAGAAGAGGCGCCCATCAGAAGTGTCTGAGCAATTGGCTACTCGTGGTCTTTGGAAACTGCTGTTGCTGTGGTTGTTCTGTCACTAAGTCATGTCCGACTCCTTGCGACCCCATGGACTATAGCTCACCAGGCCCCTCTGTCCATGGAATTCTCCAGGCAAGAATACTAGAATAGGTTGCCATTCCCTTCTCCAGGAGATCTTCCTGATCCAGGGATCGAACTCGGGTCTCCTGCATTGCAGGCAGATTCTTTACCACTGAGCCACCAGGGAAACCCCTATGAAAGATTAGACCTCGTAAAGTCAAAAATCCGTCCTGGCTCTAAAATGTTCTGAGCCAGCAAAGCCAGCAATGGCTATTGAACTTAACTGGGGAAAGTTAACAGACTGTTTGAATTGAAGTTCCACAAATAGGTTCACAAAGTCCTGCGGTAAGGTGTGGGGACCAGGGGGCAGGTCGCAGAGAACAGAGCTGGTGAAGACCCAAGCCTTCATCACCAAGCCTCACTCACGAGGGGCCCCATGCAGAAGACACGGGCTTATCCTCCTGCGGACATTTCCCTCTCAGCTCTCCTCACTAGCAGGGCCCAGACCTCCCACCGCTTTTTCTGGGAGTTCCCACATAGAACCACCAGGGGCAGCCCCCAAGACCAGCTCCCCAAAACTAGTCCCAAATGAAATCAAACCTTCTTCCCTCTCTTTAGGATGATTTAAGCCAACTTTCCCCTTTGGAAGGTAACGGATGCTCATCTCATCAAATGGGTAGAAACCAACACGGTAGTTATTAGGGGCCCTTTGAAGAAAAATATCAGGCCAGTGAAACAGCGAAGGCATCTTGGCTTCCTAGGTAACAGCGAACCATGGCGACAGTGCCCCGATTCCCCCAGCAAAGCACAGCTCTGAAGGCCTCCAGTGAAGAAATAAAGAAGAAAATGCTTTTCTTGAGTATGATTAGAAAAGCATCTTCAAACAACCCCTTGTGATAGAGTCTCTCAATACAGCCCCGTTGGCCAGTCAAGGAAACTGAGGTGCCAGTAAGTCAATTCCCTTCTTCCCTTCTCCCATTTAGATGAAGAAAGAGAGCCCTGAGTATTACTGAAGACAGTGTCAGCAGCCCTAAAAACCAAGCTCTAATGTAAAATGGTCCAACATGATAGAAGGCTATTTCCCCCATTTTTGGGGGTTCCAAAATCACTGCAGATGGTGACTGCAGCCATGAAATTAAAAGACGCTTACTCCTTGGAAGGAAATTTATGACCAACCTAGATAGCATATTAAAAGCAGAGACATTACTTTGCCAATAAAGGTCCGTCTGGTCAAGGCTATAGTTTTTCCAGTGGTCATGTATGGATGTGAGAGTTGGACTGTGAAGAAAGCTGAGTGCCGAAAAATTGATGCTTTTGAACTATGGTGTTGGAGAAGACTCTTGAGAGTCCCTTGGACTGCAAGGAGATCCAACCAGTCCATCCTGAAGGAGATAAGTCCTGGGTGTTTACTGGAAGGACTGATGCTGAAGCTGAAACTCCAATACTTTGACCACCTGATGTGAAGAGTTGACTCATTGGAATAGACCCTGATGCTGGGAGGGATTGGGGGCAGGAGGAGAAGGGGACGACAGAGGATGAGATGGCTGGATGACATCACCGACTCGATGGACATGGGTTTGAGCAAACTCCGGGAGTTTGTGATGGACAGGGAGGCCTGGCGTGCTGCGATTCATGGAGTCAGACATGACTGAGCTACTGAACTGAACTGAACTGAAAGTTGAGAATAGATCTCACTAACAGGTGGAGGACCCCCTCAGGGGACAATCCTGGGCCCAGGTCCCCTCCATCCTGTGGCTCTGTATCTCCCACATCTGGCCGCTGAGGGTGATCTTCCTGCTCACCCATGCCAGGCTGGCAGAAAGAAGGAGGAGCTCATGGGAATTGAACAACAGCAAAAGAATAGGGATACTCTGTCCTTCTGTGACCGAAGTCTTAATAACAAAGAGTGTCTGAAAAGGAACCAGGGTCACTGAGGATATGGTCAGGAATCTTTTGCCTTGAAGAAAACTGGAAACTGTATTTGAATTTTTTTAAGTGTTCTTGATTTTAGCTTTCTAACTTGAAATTCTGGTCAAGCTTTGCCTTCCTGATTACTTTTGAGTACATGTAAAACAGTTCAGTAGCACTGTATTAGTCAGCTAGAGCCTTGTAACAAACAATCACACAATCTGTGTGACATCCTACAACAAATATGTCTTCCTAACAAGTCTGCAGGCTGACAGTCCTAACCTGAAGGTTGGATGCAGGTCTGCTTTATGTGTTTCTCACCCTGTTGGAAATCAGTGAGATGGTAGTGGTGGTTTAGTTGCTAAGTCATGTCCAACTCTTCAGACCCCATGAACTGTAGCCTGCCAGGCTCCTCTGTCCATGGGATTCTCCAGGCAAGAATACTGGAGTAGGTTGCTGTTTCCTTCTCCAGGGCATCTTCCCAACCCAGGAATCGAACACAGGCCTCCTGCTTTGCAGGCAGATCCTTTACCAAATGAGTTACGGATACACAGGACATCTTCTTTCCATGGAAATGCAGAGGCGCAAGAGGGCACACAAAACACGCGATGCCCCTTAAGGCTTAGACTCAGAACTGACAATTCCCTCCACACTCCACTGACCCAAAAAAGCACAGACTGAGCCCAAGCACAGACTGAGGTCAAGGGTCATTCTGCCTTCAGTGGAAGGAGCCAGAGTCTTGGGGCAAGTGCACAGGGACAGGAAAGGGGAAGATTTTGGCGGCCAGATCTTTCATCCAGCACTGCGTGCCCACAAATGTTTCCTGAGGTCAGGTCATGGCATGCTTTGCTGAACTTTAAAAATAACAGTATTATTCCACTGACTCTAAAGGTAACGTGTACTTATAGTGAAAAACAAGCAAGGGAAAATTAAGATCACTATAACTCCATTTCCTCGAATGTTCCCAAGGTAGGATTTTGCTGCCTTCCCTTATACTATACCCATCAAAATACATACTCAAATAAAAGCAAGCATATTTTTATGTATAACAAAAGTAGGAGCATACTTTATTTGGTTTACACTATCTTTTTCACTTAATCTCATTTTATGAGCTTTTTCCTGCATGATTAAATATTATTTTTAAAACCAGTCTTTCCACGGCTATACCATACTTTAAATTTGGATGGCAAATTATCCAGACACACATTCTCCAATGTGGCAGCCCCAGCCACAGGTGGCTACTGAATATTTGAAACATGGCTGGTCTAAGCTAAAATAGGTGTAAATGGAAAACACCAGATTATGAATAGTTGGTACCAAATAAAGAATGTAAAACAGTTCACTAATCATTTTTATACTGGTTCCATATTGAAATAATACATTGGATAGATTGGGTCAAACAAAATATATTATTGAAATGAATTTCACCAGTTTCTTCTTACCTTTTTTTAGCATGCCTACTAGAAAATTTAAAACTAAATGTGTGCCTACATGTGTGGTTTGCATTGCATCACACTTCGGTTGGATGGTACTGATCTGGGCAGTCCCCCACAGTTAAGATAGCTGATCACTTTCAGATTTTATAACATTCCAAACAGCAGTGTAATGAGTATCATGGCCAACAGTCAGAGCCAACATGTGTGGAGTGTTTCTCTGCATGCCTGGTTCTGCACTAAGCATCTTCCACACACAGCGACATATGAACCTCCTGCTCCCTCTCCAGGAGGTACTATGATGGTCCCCATCCACAGATGGGGAAACCAAGGTTCAGAGAAGATAAGAATTTGCCCAAAGTCATAGAAGTCTAAGTAAGTAAGTATTAATTGATCAGTTGTGTCTGACTCTTTGTGATCTCATGGACTGTAGCCACCAGGCTCCTCTGCCCACGGAATTCTCCAGGCAAGAATGCTGGAGTTTAGTTGGGTGCCATTCCCTTCTCCAGGGAATCTTCCCAACCCAGGGATCGAACATGGGTCTCCCACATGACGGGCAGATTCTTTACCATCTGAGCCACTAGGGAAGCCCAATACAGAAGCTAATTAATTGGTGTAACAAGGACAAAAACCGAGGTTTAATTGATTTTCATGGTTGTTTTTTTTTTCCACCAGTACTCCACTTCTGTCTTTGTGTGTCTACCTGATAATTGCCTTGAGATTAATTTCTAGGAATGTGAATCACAGACTTACACATTAAGACCCCTGAGGCATAGTACCTTCCTGAGTGAAGTTGTCAATTCAAACTTCCAACGGCAGTTTGTGAATTCTGCAAATAGCCATGGAATGTTTACTGTGAGCTGGACACTGCTTTGTGTGCCTGAGGCCACAACTGCCAGGACAGACTTGTCCTCACCCTCCTGGGGGTCACATGGCCCTGCTCCTAGGGTGGAGGAAGGGGTTAGGTACTGAAAAGGGACATTATCTTTGAGATGGTATCAATGTGCATTGTGAGGAAAACAAAGGAGGATAGAGCAGTGACTGAGGCCAGAACAGACAGGCCGGGGTCTCCACTTAAAGAAGGATTATCCCCAAGGGCTTCTCAGAGGAGGTGGCCTCAAGCTGATCCCTGAATAACCAGAAGGGGGAAAATTGGGAGATGAGGTTCCAGGCAGGAGATCCAGCAAATGCAAAAGTCACGACTGGTGAAACCCAAGCTAGGCAGTGAGAGGAACAGGAAGAAAGCAGGGGAGTCTGCAGTCTGGTGAGTGCAGGGGAGGAGCTGTGAGGGGGACAGTGTGGGCCTGATCAGGATGCATTGCAGACCTGGCAGAGGAGACTCAGTTTTCTTCCAAGTGCAATTGGAAGGCCTGGAGGGCAGCCGATCCACAGTTTGTGGCACCTGAAGCATACAATTTGGGGCTTTCTTGTTAAGGGAGCCCAGAATTAGGAATCAGACTTAGCTACATAATTTAACATTTATTTTGAAGGTAAAAAGAGATTATAATAAATCACAGATTTTTTGTAAAAACTGAAAATTGCCCCCAAAATGACAGAATCAAGAAAAATAACAGGATATTTTGAATTAGCATCTTGTCACACCCCCCAAAGTACTTCCTTCCCCTTACATTTTTGGCCTTCATCTCCTCAGAGTACATTTTTCACAGTGATCATTTATGATATTTTCTGGAGGGCAGATAGAAAGATAATTTAGCCTTTCCTCTAGCAGAGTTTGATGGAGATGGTTATTATTATTATTATTATTGATGACTTCTGAATGCTTTATTTTCATCATCACAATTCATTATGGATGAGTCATCCTGTAAATTTTTAGGATTGTTGTCAAACTTGGGGAAACCTCTATCAAGTTACTTCACACAGAAGCTGTGAGATTTCAGGGCCTTTTAAAACTTCTTGAGCAGCCACGAACCCCAGTTAACCCTCAAATTAGGATGTTCCTTAACCTCACTACTGCCCCCACCCCAGGACCTAGGATGGAGCCCAGATTATAGAAGACTGTGAAGCTAAATCCACAGGTAAACCTACCTCTGGCTGGATGGGGTTGAGCAGGGGAGGGAAGAGAAGGGTCTAATCATCCAGATGCTGAACAGCAAATGGGCTCCAGGGAACAGAGGAGGCAGCTGGACCACAGCTGGCTTGTCCAAGAGAGAGACGGTGATGCATGGACCAGGTTGATGGCCATGCAGATAGACCAAATAGATTCCAGGAATGCCTGGTATGTCCTGACCTAGGGAAGAGGCCTCGGGGATAATCTAAGTATATCAAAGTGTCTGCCACACACTAGACCGATTGCTTGTCTTTCTTCCTTGTATTTTGGGCTCCAGGACCTTGCCTGTCCCCTCCCCATCTTCCCTTTTCTATGGGAGCCCATCACTAGCCACAGACTGGCAGCTGGACACCTAACTCTCCTGGAAATGGGTCTGTTGGTGGCAGACTGATTCCACCCCCTGCTGTACCAATGAATAAGTCAGGTTCATTCAACTGATTGGGCTTCCCCGGTGACTCAGATGGTAAAGAATTCCCCTGCATTGTCGTGAAGATCTCTTGGAGGAGGGAACAGCTACCCAATCCAGTATTCTTGCCTGGAGAATTCCTTGGACAGAGGAGCCTGACAGGCTATGGTCCATGGGGTCACAAAGAGCTGGACACTACTGAGTGAGTTTCATATCTTCAGCTGATTGGTCCCATCATTTTCAGGAGGAACCAGAAGTTGGCAAAGGTGACCAGTGGATGTGCTGACATCTCAGAGGTGGGACTAAAGTCAGAGGAGGCATCTACTGACTGGGGCCTCTGTCAGCTTTACTGTGCTGTCCTGCCTCCCTGGGGCCCTCAGTCAGGAGCACGTGGGACCACTGCTCAGTTTCAGGGTCCTCACTAGCAGGCCCAGGCCCTGTGACAACAGGGGCTCTGGGCTGGGGGCAATTTTTCAGAGCTATCAGGACAGTGAGCTTCAGTGTGGTTAATGATGGAGGGTGGGAACTCACTGCAAAACAATAAAGGGTGAGAAAAGTGCAGAAGATGGTCCCCCTCTTCCATTAGGCAGGGAAAGGCTACAGCACCAACATCTTCACTCTGCAGAGAGTCTGAAATACTGTGAACTAGCCAGGACAGCAGACGCTGGGGATGCGCTCCGACCTTGATCAGAACCTGGATTCGTGCATTCATTTATTCCCTCATTTATCCCACAAATATTTTCTGAGGACCTACTGAGCACTGGGCCTGGTTCTAGACCTTACCGGTCCTGCAGTAGGCAAAACATTTTCCCATCTTTATGGAGTTTATGTTCTAAGAGAGAGGGACAGATAGCCAACCAACAGAATAAAGAAAGAAACTGCATGTAGGCACCAGGGGGGAACAAAAAGGAAAGCCAAGTCAAAGGGTTGAGAATACACAGGGTGAGGGCAAATGAAGTGTGAAATAAGGCAGCCAAGGGTGTATTAAGATGGTGTATTAAGGAAAGATTTTTAAAGGTAAGGAAGTTAGCCATGCAGATGGGGCCATGCCTCCTGGGCAGAGGGGATAGCTAGTGCTGAGGCCATGGCAGGGCTGCTCCTGGAGCATCAGGGAAGAGTAAGGAGGCCACATGAATGGAGTGGATCGGGAGCCACGGGTTGCGGGAGCAGAAGAGGAGGGCAGAGATGCACTGGTGGTCAGAGTGGATGGGGCATTGTGGGTCTGAGAGAGGTGGGGGCCCTCACAGGACCATGAAGCAGAGGAATGATGTGAGGTCACAGGGCTTTGGTGCAGAGGATGACATAAGATGTCACAGTTAGAAGGACTACCCTGCCCACTGCGTCGAGTGAGGGGGCAATGCAGGAAGGATGGAGGCCAGTTTGAAGGCTCTGAAACTTATCTAGGCACAAGATGGTGGTGGCATGGACCAAGGCGGTCTAAAGATAAGAAGGGAAAGAATTCTGGACACGTGTTGAAAGGGAGCCGACAAGATATGTTAATGGATTCATGGTGGAATATGAGAGAAAACAGGAGTCAGGGATGGCTTCCAAGAACTTGAAGGATGAAATTATTGTTCAAAGAGATGTGATGGCTAAATTCTGCATGTATGTGTCTTCCTTGAAAGGTAGGGCAGTGACCTTTAGATCAGGTGAGTTGGGGTGAAGGTGTAGACAGTCTCACCAGTGCCCAGATTCATCATGGCAGGGGTGATGGGCTGATGGGCCAAGGGGAACTCAGGCCAACAAGCCATCGCCAGGGTCCTCCCTGGTCTCCTGGATACAGCCAAGATGAAGAGAGCAAGGTAGTCTCAGGTCACAGCACACAGAAAGCTTATGACTGACTGGTTTTCCAGGAGCCATGCTAAATTCCTGACCCCTGAAAACTGACCCCCTGCCTTTGACAAAGGAAATAACCCATTCGGGGTGAGGATGTTTGAGATAACAAACCCAAACTGAACCTAAGGATCATTCTGCCCCCAGTACGATTGACCAGCTCTATTCAGAAGCAGTTAATAACCAGCAAGATGGGTAACAATAACCACACAGAAGCAGCTCCTCATAAAAGAAAAAGAAATGAGAATAAAGGAATATAAAGAAAAGGCAGATGAAGAATTTACTTCATAAAAAGAATTGCCCTAGATCCAGAGGAAAATTCAGGTAACCTAACAGGATGACCAATCACAAAACAAGAACCTCAAAAAGCCCAGGGCTCAAAGAAAAGCTGTTGATGAGAATTATAAAGAGAGCTGAATGTGAGTTGGTGTATCTTAAGAGAGAAAATAAAGAAATGAATGAAAATGTTCCAGAGATGAATGCCATGAAAATCAATAAAAATGAGTAAGCATGAATGGAGATTCCAGGAGGAAGGCAGAAAATCAATTTCAGGAAATTATTCAAATCAAGATGGAAAAGAACAAAGCTGGAGAAGTGATCACAGGCATTTCTCACCCCGCCGTGTGGTGTCTGGGCCTGATGTGACTTCCAGCGTGTCTGCACAGCTGGTCAAGACAGGTTGCAGTGGCCTGTGGACCATGCTTGGGACTCTGACCTCAACCTCATTAGCCTGTCCACTTCCAGACACTTTCTACTTAGTCCCTTGCCCACTGGCTGGAGTATTGCGTCTCTACAAAGGCCCTGGGTGGAGGGTTTACAGGTCACAGGGTAAGTTAAACTGTCTTTTAAACTGTCTCAGCAGCCAGGAAGCACAAGCCCTTCACAGCCTTTTTCTGTTGTTCTGGAATTTCGATGCCTTGGTTTGGCTGCTAAAAGAATGGGGTTATTTGAGGACGTTTCAAAAGGAATGAACGATTTTTTTTATTGATCTCTTTGTAAGAGCATCCTGTGAAGCTGTGGTCAGCAGGTAACAGGACGATTAAGACCATCACAGAGTCCTGCTCAGCCTGCAGTGAGGACATCACCTTGTGAGGAAAGCAGTTTCCAGGGACACAGAGAAGAAACCCCTCACACCACTGCCTCATCCCAGGAGGCCTGAAGCTACTGAGTTACAGCGCAGGGGCTCTCAGGCAGATGTTTGAGATAGTTCACGGACAATATTATTTTCTTTAGACAATCCTTGGAGTTTCATTAGGATAAAAGTAATCCTTAGGTCTTAAAGATTTCAGGAAAATACAGGCTATAAAGTCATTCTCATCGTTTCCAATTGGCCATACGAATTGACTAGGGTATCTACTCAAGCTGTTTGCTGCCATAAAATGCAATCGGAAAGGCTGCAAGATCAAAAGACATTACACTATCATGGTTCATGAAGGTGAAAGCCCAAGCATTAGTCACTCAGCTGTGTTCGACTCTGTGAATCCATGAACTGTAGCCCACCAGGTTCCTCTCTCCATGGAATTCCTGTGTGTGTTAGATGCCCAGTCATGTCTGACTCTTTGCAACCCCATGGACTGTTGCCCACCAGGTTCCTCTGTCCATGGAATTCTTCAGGCAAGAATACTAGAGTAGACTGCCATTTCCTTCTCCAGGGAATCTTCCCCACCCCGGGATTGAACCTGGGTCTCCTGAAATGCAGATGGATTCTTCACCATCTGATCCACCAGAGAAGCTCATGGAATTCACAGTATTACACAAGAAAAGGTGTGTGTATCACACATATTCACATGTACTCTATATATACTATATTACTACCTATACTATGATATATATATATATATATCATATATATATATATATATATATATATATATATATATACTATCTTGCTGATTATGTGCTCAGTCGTGTCTGACTCTGCAACCCCATGGACTGTAGCCTGCCAGGCTCTTCTGTCCATGGGATTTTCCAAGCAAGAATACTGGAGTGGGTAGCCATTTCCTTCTGCAGGGTATCTATCAGACCCAAGGATCGAACTCACCTGTCTTGTATCTCCTGCCTTGACAGGCAGATTCTTTACCACTATACCACCTGGGAAGTCCATATGAATACTATAAGTCATTTATACTGTATACTATGTTTATTCTATGTACACACAAGTTTTTCATTGAATGGTTAATTGAAGCTTTAAAGTCATATATGAAACATATCAATCTTAGATGTTTAATAAAACACATCATTGACCCTAAAGGAAAAAATGAATATAGAGACAGTATGTAGCCATGCATATTAAAAAGCAGAGACATTACTTGCCAACAAAGGTCCATCTAGTCAAGGCTATGTATGGCTTTTCCAGCAGTCATATATGGATGTGGGAGTTGGCCTATAAAGAAAGCTGAGTGCTGAAGAACTGATGCTTTTGAACTGTGATGTTGGAGAAGACTCTTGAGAGTTCCTTGGACTGCAAGGAGATCCAACCAGTCCATCCTAAAGGAGATCAGTCCTGAGTGTTCATTGGAAGGACCGATGCTGAAGCTGGAACTCCAATATTTTGGTCACCTGATGCGAAGAGCTGACTCATTGGAAAAGACCCTGATGCTGGGAAAAATTGAAGGTGGGAGGAGAAGGGGACGACAGAGGATGAGATGGTTGGATGGCATCACCGACTCAATGGACATGAGTTTGGGTAAACTCCGGGAGTTGGTGACAGACAAGGAGGACCGGCATGCTGTGGTCCATGGGGTCACAAAGAGTCAGACATGACTGAGTGATTGAACTGAACTGAGCTGAATATAGACATGGAGGACAGAAGGAGAAGTTGGATACTACACAGTCCTGATGGGAATGAGAACACAACAACTGGGGCAAAGCAGCATTCAGAGACCCCCCCACCGCATCCACTAAATCTGTGTGTACAGGCACGTGCCGTGGGGTGCTGGGAGTATCCATCAGACCTGATTCCTGCCCTCAAAGAGTCCTCCAGCCTCTGAGGACTATAGGCAAATAACAAGTGATTGAAAAACAATGGGAGGGCTTCCCTGGTGGCTCAGTGGTAAAGAATCTACCTGCTAATGCAGGAGACACAGGACCCATCCCCGGTCTGGGAAGGCTTTACGTGCCACAGAGTAACTAAGCTCGTGCACCACAACTATTAAGCCTATGCTCTAGAGCCTGAGAGCCACAGCTACTGAAGCCTGCATGCCCCAGAGCCTGTGCCTAGCAGTGGGAGAGGCCACCACAATAAGGAGGCCACCACAATAAGAAACCCACACACCATAGCAAAGAGTAACCCTCGCTAGATGCAACTGGAGAGAGGCCTGCACAGCAGTGAAGACCCAGCAGAGCCATAAATAAATGAATAAATAAATAAAACTATTAAAATATTTTTTTTAATATAATGGGAGAAATTCTAGAAAAGAGGTTTGCTCTGGGTACTACTGGGGCCCAGGTTGGATCATGGTGTATGGCATGTGTCAGGCCCTGAGCTTGGCCATGAAGTCACCTTGTCAGGTGACTGCTATGGAGAAACCTGGGATCAGAGGGTGGGGAGTGACTTGCTAAAGGTCACATAACCTGCAATTGGTAAAACTGGGCTCTGAAACCAGGTGTGTCTGCTTCCCAATTCATCCTCCTCCTTGAATGGGCTGCCTCTGGTCTTGTGTCAGCTGGAAGCCTTCCATAATGTCTGTAAGGAAAGCACCAGCAACTATAAATCCTTGTCAGGGTTTATTACGAGGGCTCTGGTCTTCCTGGGGAGGAAGACATGACCGCTACCCATGGGAAGAGCACAGGTGTGCGGTGACTTTGTCTAGGGATGGTTTCCATACCCAGGCAGGAGGGGCTTGGGAGAACAGCAAGCACACTCATCAAGCAAGCTCACAATCCACAAAGGCAAAGACCCTTTGCAAGATACATAGTGGAGCATCCATCAAACCACAGCTGGGGGTCCAGGACGAGCTAAGAATTCAGGAGCACAGGACAGTGGGAGAGGCCAGCCGTGAGAGGGGACATGTGCCAGAGGAAAAGGGGGCGCGGGTCTACTGAAGAAAGAGCATTTGAAGACCACCCTGGCTGAGCAGAGGAGAGAGGCAGGCTGCCTGCCTCTGCTTTAAGGTGGCCTGAGGGGTTTGGCTACCCTGCTCAGACCATCTATTATTGCCACAAGCAAAGAATATACTGCACAGAAATGATCGCATTAGAACTGTGAGTGGATATGGAACTGTAACACATAATAGTTCTTTGAGTCCAGCACTGGGTCCCTCGGAGCTTGCCTAAGATCCCTAAGGCTCTGTATTTCAAAAAGGCCAACAAAAGAGAGAGCGAGCACCATCTACTGCCATTATCATGGCCTGGCTTCCTTAGTGGGCTCACTGCCCATACTCCTGACCTAAGTCTCCTTGCCACAGTCCCTGACTCCAGATATGTTAGCAGGTCAGGGAGAAGGGACCATGGAACACAGCTTGGGAGCATCTTCAGAGAAGAAGCAGTGAATGGCATGTGAAGGAGCAGAAATAGGACAAAAGCAAGGGGAAGGGAGGAGGGGGATGGGGAACACAGGGTCATGGGCAACCAGGAAGAGGCTGGGAGTAGGGTGAGGTCAGGAGCTGAGGGCCCAGGAAAGCACTTGTTGATGAGGTCTTGTGATGGAGAGTTTCAACAGCAAGGTGGCCCTAGACCCAGTTTGCAAAGAGTTAGGAAGTTAAAAAGTTAGTTAGGAGGGATTGCTCAGTTGCTAATTCATGTCAGACCCTTTGTGACCCCATGTACTGCAGCACGCCAGGTTTCCCTGTCCTTCGCTATCTCCCTGAGTTTGGTCAAACTCATGTCCATTGAGTCAGTGATGCCATCCAACCATCTCATCCTCTGTCGTCCCCTTCTCCTGCCTTCAATCTTTCCCAGCATCACGGTCTCTTCCAATGAGTCAGTTCTACGCATCAAGTAGCCAAAGTATTAGAGTTTCAACTTTAGCATCAGTCCTTCCAAGGAATATTCAGGGCTGATTTCCTTTAGGACTGAGTGACTTGATCTCCTTGCTGTTCTTGGACTCTCAAGGGTCTTCTCCAACACCACAGTTCGAAAGCATCAATTCCTCAGAACTCAGCCTTCTTTATGGTCCAACTCTTACATCCACACATGACAGCTGGAAAAAACACAGCTTTGACTATACAGACCTTTGTCGACAAGAGTGATGTCTATGCTTTTTAATATGTTGTATTAACAGTGCAAATTCCTGGGGATCCGAGACCCCAGAGTTCTTGCATCAGCCCCACAAACCTGCCCTCTGCTACATGTCTCAGACCCCCACTCCAGCAGGACCCCCTACCCCAAGCTGCTTCCCTACCAGTCTTCTTTCTACCTCAAGGCTGGACTTTCCTCTTGGACAACTCTGTTATGGTTTTATTTTTCAAGCATGAAAGAGGTTTAACTCTGAGTTCACTGAAGTTTCTCCATCCTCAGTTTATACTGGATATTGCATAGCTCATCTTTTCCAGATTTCTTTCCTCCTAAAATGTCAAGGTGCTCTGTTTTTAGAAGCACTGCATGGAGATAAAAGGGATTAGAGTGTAATTTTATCCTCTTTAAAGGTAACTTGGAGCAAATGGGAGTAAACTGACTGGATTGAAGTTAATCATCTCACCTCCCTTTTCCATTCCCATCCCGTCAAAGGCAGCCCTCTGAGTTCTTGGGGTGGAGGGACTCAGTTGGCAGGATCTGCCTCCCAGAAACCCTGTGAGCAAGTCTAGGATGGCAGGGGAGGTGGGTGCGGCCTGGAAGGCTTGCACTGTGGGGGATAGAGTCCTCCAGCACCCAGGCAGTGTCGAGGGCTGGGAACATGGAGCCTGCCTCTCCCCTCATCTCAGCAGGATGGAGTCTCTGCTTCAAAGCTCTTTGCTCAGGGTCCTGAGGGAAGGTGCAGGTCCCCTGGAGAGGCCGGGCTGCAGTGGCCTCTTCCCCACATGTGGCAAGAAGCCCCACCCCCATGAGCCTTCACCTTTGCAGCGGAGGCAGGCAGAGGAATCCCTCCTCTGCCACCAGACCTAGAGGTAGACCTGGGGAGACCATCTAACGCCACCTGATTGTTGTCCAGGCAAGAACCCGAGGCCAGAGAGGGACTTGCCGAGGTCTCTCGCCAGTTGGCAGGCGGAGTAGAGCTCCGGTCTGTTCATCCAGACAGCACGCTGTGCTTCCTCCCCCATCCTTCCGCAGTTCCTGGGAGCATTTCCAGGAATCTGAAATCTAGAAATTGCCTTTTGATATTCATTTTGCATGTCTTCAGTTCTGGGGCATCTATTTTAAACTGTCCAGAACAAGATGCTTCTTTCCATTGATCCAGACGTTTAATTTCATCTTTCCTCTTGTTTTCTCTCCCCTTCAAACGCTATTATTAAATCGATAGTGTTATGATAGATGGCATCATAGAATAAAGCAAATAGGTTAATGGTGAAAAATTGCTCTAGTGTTTAAAACTCTTAGTTTAGTTGGTTTCTGTGTTTCCAGTACTGTGCTAAACGTTGGACTTGCTTCTTTTCTCAGTAGATCCTACCAGCTTCCCTAGGAGGTGGGTACACATCGCTCCATCTCACAGCTGAGGAAATTGAACCTCAGAGAGGTCCAGTTACTCGCCCAGGGTCACGCAGTAGGCAGTGGCGCTGCCATTTTAGCTAAACCCAGGCCATGTGGTTACAGAGCTCATAGTGGACACATTACATCAATGTGTATGTTTACATCACGTTTATCACCAAGGTGGCTCAATAGTAAAAAATCCACCTGCAGTGCAGGAGACACAGGAGATGCAGGTTTGGTCCCAGGGTCAGGAAGATCCCCTGGAGGAGGAGATGGCAACACATTCCAGTATTCTTGGCTGAAAAATCCCATGGACAGAGGAGCCTGGTGGGCCATGGTCCTTGGGGTTGCAAAGAGTTAGACACGGCTGAGTGGCTGAGCACACTTTATTCACTAATCCTTGCTGGACACTGGTGTCACCAAGCTGATTATCTAGTGAGGGACATCGGGGTCCACTTTCTGTCATCAATTTGCTGTGTGACCTTAGAACAAGTCACCTTTCCCCTTTGGGGGTCAGAATGAGGGGCTGGACCCTCAGGGGCTTCCCCACTCAGAGATGATGTCCAGTTAGCCGGAGGGGTACTGGGTACTTCCCCGCCCCCTGGTTTCCTGAAAAGCCCCCTTGCTGGGGGAGAGGCTGTGACCACACACTTTGTTCTTTCAGCCCGCTGGGTTGAAGCACAGAGGCTGTTGCTATCCAAGGACAGTGCTGGCATTCTCTGGGACCCCTGATTCTCCCCTGTCGCCTCCTCAGCCACTTGCACTGGCGCTGGGCTGAGCACCCTGGGACAGGAGCACTGAATCACCCCTCCACGAACTCCCCCTCCCGCAAATAAATAAAGGCCAAGAGTCCTCATCACAGGGAGCTTGCACCTAACTGGAAATATTTTTCACATGCTATGAATGGCTCTTCCCCTCATTGCTCTGTGACAAAGTAGAGACAGGAAAAGGCTTCAGTTTTCTGGGCCTGAGCTGTGAGGCCAGGATCAATGCAGGGAAAAGGGTGGGGGCCCCCGTGTTAGAGAGGGGCTCTACAATGAAATTATGGTTATCGTTATCCTGGCAGTGTTTCTTCGTGCTGCCATGACAGAAGGCTCCCTGGGTAACCGCAGATTTGTATTTCATTAGGACACTTTAGTCAAAAAAATCAATGGTGCTCTGGGAATTGCTCTGCCAGTCCACGGGGGTGGAGGAGCCTGGTGAGCAGCCTGCAAAGATCCTGCTAAAATTAGGCAGCTGCAGACAGAAGCTGGATTCACAATCATAGTGCATCGATTTCCAAAGTGATGCTGAATCCAAGTGACTTTAATTGGTCTCCTTGTTTTGTCTTTTTGAAGATGGGCCTTTTGTAATGAAGTGGTTCTTCTTTTGTAATAAAGTGGTTCCCTCTCTGGGGAAATGGAGTTAGTATTTGAAGGCGAGCTCAAAATTTGCTCAAGTACAGGGTGGGAGTGGGTGGTCCTACAGAGCAGGGAGAGCCTGCTTTGCAATTAATGAGCTGTGTGACCTTGGGCATGTTATTTCACCTCTGGGAACCTCAGTTTTCTCATCTGGGAGCAATAACAGGAGTAAGATTATTTCTGTTTTATGTGTGTGTGTGTGTGTATGTATATACATATACATATATATATATGTAAAACAAACATAAAGCTTCTAAGTGCTTATGGGAGACCTGGCACATAGTAATCAATATCATTTTGATTTTTTCTTATTTTTAAGAATCCAGAGAACCCTAGAGTGAAAGGGAGCATAAAGCCAGCCTTTCTGTTAACTGAGGAGGAAATTGAGAGGTTAAGTGGCTTGACCAAGGTCAAAGCAAGGAGGAATGATTAGCCTGCAACATGATGGACAGAATCTCAGCATCTATCACTCATCCTTGGACATCAGAATTGACGGAGGAAACAGCACAGGGCAAGCAATATCAGTCATTCTTAAGTATACACGCTGCATCCACCAACACACAGACAGACACACACATACGTACACACTGCCTTGTCCCAACCTCCTCCAGGTTTCAGTGGACTTGGTGGGTAGGAGCTGAGAGGCATGTGTGGACAGAAACTCATAGTCTCCTCTTTCCACTCCAACAGACAGTTCTCCAAATGTCCTCTATCATTCCTCCCTCCTTACCTTCCCACTCATCAACCTTGTCACACGCAATTATGGCCATTGCCCTGTCTGGAGTGCTTTTTCCGTTATTGGTGAAATTCTTTCCTATGATTGGAGAATTCCCCATCATGGGACATAAAGCCAAAAATGCCAGACATGTTTTTTTCCCCAACCTCCTTTGCAGCTTAGCTCAGGTCATGTGATGAGGCTCCTCCAATCAGATCCCCCCACCTCACAGGCTACACTTTGGGCAAAAAGCCCAATAGGAAGTGGTTCTCCTTGCTCTGTCTGTTCTGGTGACAGTGGGGACAGAGGTTGGCATATGCCCCCTCTCATTCATTGGAAACAAGACAGCAGTGATCCAGCCATAGCCTGAAGGTAGGGGTGGTGAGGGTGGGGCAAGCAGTGGGTCCTGGGCTCCCTGGAGGAGGCTGAAATGCTATCGCCAGTGGATGATTTGGGGCATTGCTCCTAGGGTCACAACCCCTAAGCCTGACTTTCCAACTTTCTCAGTGATTCTGCAAGTCACCCCCATCTATGTAATAAATTCCTTTTCAGCTTAAATCATCAGCCACTCATTCTGTTGCTTGTAATAACCACCCTGACTGATATATTACCACTCTTCTGTTCAAATGCTCCCTGCTCCTTAGCACCAAGGTAAAATGCTGCCTCCTCCTGGAAGCCTTCTCTGATCCCTACAGCTGGAAGTGATTGCCCACTACCTGATTTGCTGGCGGTCTTATCCTGTGTCATGATAGCTGCTTCCAGGTAGCAGCCCAGCATGGTTACCTTCTCCAGCCCACAAAGAATGGTGGTTAAGAGCACAGACTCAGGAATTAATTAGAGTCTGGGTTCAAGTTCCTGCTTTGCCACTAACTAGCTGTGTAGCCTTGGGCCAGTTACCGAGTCTGTCTGTGTCTCATCTGTAAAATGGGGTGATAACAGCACGCAGCTCACAGAACTGTTGTGATGATTATCACACATGTCCATGTAAAGCCCTGAGGACAAATCCTGGCCTGTCGTAAACACTGCATGTTCGTTCCTATCACTTCCAGTCACCTCCCCACCACCATCATCCATGGTCCCCAGGTGGGCGAGATGCTCCTTACATCATGTGACACATCCCCTGCAGAGTGGCCCTTCAGGGACCTGCCTGTCATCCCTGCTGGTGGTTCTCTGAGCACTCAGCCAGCATTGCCAGATTTTCTGCAGCTCCTGAGCCCTCTGACTGTAATCAGCGCCATGCCCTTCATGGGCCCCAAGTCCTCTCTGCTCCCTTGAGGCCACTGGTTCCCACCCACTTCCTGCCATCCTACTGTAGCCACCTTGCTCTCATCTGCACCTGAACCCTTGCAGAGGCCTCCAAAATGATGTCTTCGCTGCCAGAGCCCCTCTCCCTGTTTCATCTGCACCCAGTACCTTCCCCAAATGCACGGCCCTGTTGAAACAAGAAAAGACGCTGAGATCCTGTGGTCCACATGTTCAAATGAAAACTGTGCCCAGCATTCCAGGCCCCTCCTACTCTGAATCCTGCCCACTCCTGGCTTCCTGTGCTGCCAAGGCTGAGCATCTTAAGGGCTCCCAATTCCTTGACCTCATGGCACTCCCTCCATGGACCCCTGGACCCCTGCAGGCCACCTCCTGGCCCTACCTGTGTCTGTCAGTGAATCTACACATTCTCTTGGACTCAGCCCATAGGTGACCCCTGCAGAGTCAACCCCGACCTCCTTCCTGCACCCCCATCAATTTCTGTGCCCAAAAAGACCTCCACCCATGAAGGTCTATGGACCCCCAGTGTGAGCTCCTTGAGAGCAGGACTGGTCTTTCTCCTCTGGATCCCTCAGGACTTCCCAGCCCAGGGTTGGCAGAACAAGACCCCCAAGGCCCCCAACTCTGCATCATGTAAGGAGCATCAGTGTCATCACAACTCAGCATGTCCAAGTCCAAGCTCATGAACTCCCTGCCCCAGAAACCTGGCTCCTCCCCAGTCCTCACTCTCCATGAGTGGCACCTTCATCCATCCATCCAGTTACCGAGCCAGGAGCCTATCTTGGACACCTGCTTTTCCTCCAGCACCCAACTTGACATCCAGCTCTGTCATTTACCCCTAAAGACTCAGCATCTATGCTCACCTCTCCATCTCCTGGGAAGGACCCTCTTTACAGGCCCCCTAGGACTTCACTCTCCCCTTCAATGCTGATCTGTGTATGATTTGAATTCAGCTGTGATTAAGACCCTAAGATCCCTGGGAATAGGGACTGCATCTGGCTTTTCTTCACCAGTGAATTCTCAGGCCAGGACCAGGCACATAGCAGGTGCTCAACTAACACCTGCTCGCTGGATGCATAAATAAGAGCTACTGTCTAATAAGCACCTACTGGGTGTCAGGCACTGTGCCAAGCACTTAATTCAGTCCTCCCAAAATCCCAACATGATCCCATTGTAGAGACGACTAAACCTAGATTCAGGGAGGTAAGTAACAGGCCCAGAGTCCCATAGTCAGTCAGTGGCAGGGCCACAGCTCAAGCACACATGCCTCTGACCTGGCTTCAGCGTCTCTAAAATACAGACCTGCTTTCACCCCCATCGTGACCTGAACCAATCTGCTCTGTGCTTGTCCTCTTTAGCACCTGCCTCCCCCATCAGACTATGAGCCTCTGAGAGTAGACACCCTATTTCTATTCCTGTTCCCTCCCAGTTCATGGCCTAACAGCCTGAGTAGCTGAATAAAGGAGACAAGAAGAGGGCTGCGGTCCAGAGTCCTGGTTCAACAATACTTGTCAAATGCAGGATCCTGGCAGCACCCAGAGATGTTGCTACATGATGGGCTGAAGGGGGAACCAGGGAAACCAGGGACCCCCCATGTGCCCGCAGCCCCTGTGACCAACCCAGGCCACGACTGGTGACTCTCTACAGGTGATGCCAGTGAGACTGTGCTCAGATGCTGATGCTCAGCCCCACCTGTGTGCCTGTATCTAGATGCTTCTCCTTGCTTAGACCAGAGCAGACAGACTAGCTGCGCTGTCCTCGGACGCCCCGAAACCAGCCACTTTAGCTCTTTAATGAGGTGCCCAGGGAGCATCCTCATGGGCCTCAGGCTGGACCCAAACCTTGTGATTATGAGTCACTCATTCTCTTCAAAGGCTCCTCGGCAAACACGGCCCACACAGATCAGAGCCTCCAACTCCTCCTGTGGGCTCCGGTCTACGTGGACAGATGTGGGAAGTTGGGGGAAGGAAATCAGTGTGAGTCTGAGGGTGAGGAGGGTCCAGGGCAGGAGGCAGGTGGAGTTTGAGTCACTGAGCACCCTGGGACAGGAAGTGCGTGACTGTGAAATGCAGACTCCAGGAGGAAGCATCTTTACCGGTTGTGAAAAGGCTCGGGGAGCAGGGGGGACAAACTTCCTGGAGGCAGGGTTTCTGGGAGGTCGGTAGGGCCATTGGAGCCCAGGGACTGATCCCAAGAGGCCTACATTTGAATCTGGCTCTGCTGTCTCCAGGTGGGGTGGCCTTGGGGAGTCTCATTATCTCTCTGAGCCTCAGTTTCCACATCCAGGTTTGTGTGGGTGGGGCTGGAGGGGGCTGGACAGGAACTGGACAGGAACTGGTCCTAAAGCCAAGCTCAAAGATGGGTCTTTGCTTTAGGAGCAGCAGGGCCTCTGCGGTGCTTTTAACCAGCTGGGTAACTGAGGGTTTACATTTCAAATCTTTATCTCAGCCCTGCTGCAAGTTGTGAGGACAAAATGGTAAAATGCCACTGAAGAGCTTAGTGATCAGCAGCATCCCAGGAAATGGCAGCAAATGTCCTGGGGTGGAGGCAGGTGAGTGAACACCCTGGCCTCCCCACCTATCAGGGCAGTAGCCCCTCTTGGGCACAGAGGCTGCGTGGGCACCTCACCCACATCTCCTCACTGCATCCTCACAGCCCCAGAGAGGTGGGAGTGTTACCACCCCATCTCACAGAAGGAGAAACTGAAGCCAGACAAGGGCAGAGGCTGACTCACAGGGAATTGTCCAGTTGGTTCCACTTAAAAACAAAGTGAGGGACAAACCATTGTGAATGTTAACTAGGGCTACAGATGCAGAAATGAATCAGACATGCCCCCTGCCCTGAGGAAGTGTCTGGTAGTGGGGAGGGGCTCTCATATAAATGATATTTTGATACTTACATGAAGTGAGAAAGAAGGGAAGCCTGTGGAAGGTGCAGACACAGTGCAGAAAGGAAGGAGTGAGCTCCATGGAGATTCAGGTGCTCAGGGAAGGCTTCTAAGAAGAGGTGATCGTGTCAGGACAAACCCCCTCTCAGTTGGCAGGTGGTGGTGTTGGTCAACTCATGGCGCGTTTTCCTGAATGAAGGTGTTGGGTGGGCCTGGCTGGGCTGAAGGCACAGAGAAACAACCTGTCCCTGTCCTCATCCTCTGTCGGGCATGTAGTCATCCCCCCTGACCTGCCCATATCCTTTCATTCATTCACTCACTCCACCTGTATGTATTGAGTCAGGAGCCGTGATGGAGACAGCACAGGGCAGGAAGGAAAGACTCAGCTTTGCTTACAATTGGCTGAGGGAGTCCTGCAGAGCTGCCCTAACATACGTGCAATTGTGGCTGTGGCCCGGAAAGCTAAGGAAGCTCCGTGGAGCCGTGAGACCCCTCTTCCACAGCTGGGAGCTGAGCCAGAGGAGAAGCCACAGAGTGCATCCCTGAGGATGAGGTGATGGGGAGAAGGATAAGCAGGCAGCAGCTAGGTGACGGGAGCACTGGGGGAAGAGAGGGAGCACGGGCAAAGTCCTGGGGAAGCAGAAACAGGGCAAGGAAGAGAGCAAGAACACATCCAGGGGCTGGAGCCCAGAGTGCTCGGGGAAGCTTGAGGGCTGGGGAGGGACAGGGTTTGTGACCACAGCTCAGGCTGGCTGCGTTTATTCCGGGAGTGATCCGGAGCCAAGGGCGGGGGGGGGCTTCAGATAGGGCACGGTATGGTCAGCACTGCCCTTCATGTGCACTATGTGGAAACTAAATCTTCCCAAGTCTGTCTCCTGCTTCCAGGCCGGGTGCTCCCCTCACCCTGGTGCCTGCCAGGGTGTGGACATTCTGGAGTGTTCGTGGAAGTTACTATGTGCCAATAAACAGATATGAGCTCTGTCAAGGAAAAGAGGGTCCTGGGCTGCTATGCTAGATGTGGGAGTCAGGAAAGGCCCCCCCATAAGGTCACATCTGAGCAGAAATCCAGATTAAGTCTGCAGCTAGCCTAGTGACTTAGGATGAATGAACTCAGAGCAAGGAAGACTCAAGATGGGAGCAGAAGCCAAGAAGGAACTTCACAGACCTGCCACCCATGGGCCCAGGGGCTGGGACAGAACCACAAGGAGGGCTCTGATTGGAAACCTATGATTTTTCAGGGTTTCTGACCACCTACCCACTCCCACCCCAGATGGCATCCTCAGCTTTGCTGGGTTCATGGCATCAAGGTTTGATGAGAGATTTGACGAAGATGACTGGTCATCCCTGCATTGGTCCCAGTGACACTACAGTCCCCTGACCGGGATCAGGTCCTCTGCCCCCCAGTACCTCCAGAATGCCCAGAGGTTTCAGATTGCCTGAACTCCCTCCCCAGGGTCTTGAGGAGGCACCTTGGGTCACAGTCACACCCCCATCTCACACTCTGCCTCTCCCAGGCTGGGTATCTCATCTCTGCCTCTCACCCTGGTCCTCCACCTCCTTCCCCTCCTCTCCCTCCCTTCTCCCCTCCTTCCCTTCTGGGCCAGGGGTTTATTTTCAGAAACAGAATCCTTCACAAGCCTCTGACATTTACTCTTTGGAATTAGAATATTTTCTATTTCTCCTTCTCAAAGCGAGTCTGTTGGCTGAGATTTCCCAGGGATCATGCCTGCCCTTCTGGAGGTGAAGTGCCAGGGTAGAACTGGCTTATGTCAGCTCAGCACCCATCGTGTCAACCAGCAATTATCAGGCACCCACGTGCACCAAGTCCTTTTCATGAACTATCACATTCAATCCATTTAAGAAGCCTGTGGGATTGGGGTTACCCTTTGCATATGCAAGACAAATGAACCAAAGCTTAGAGGAGTTAAATAACAAGTCTAAGGTCACACAGCAAGTGAGGAGTGGGGTGGTGATGAAACCAAACGTCTCTGGCCCCAGAGTCCATTTCTGTCCTCTGTGCTCTGCCTGCAAGGCCCAGGGGTGCTGGTACACTGAAGCATGGGAAACATTTGGGTGAACCAAGAGTCTATAGGGGATATAGCACCCAGGCAGAGGGTGGAAACAACAAGAATAAAAGCACAGAGACAGGAATGTGCTGGGCATGTATTAGGGGCCAATTGATGAGGCTAGGGTTGGAGATTCAGGTCCAGGAGTTGGGGGTACAAGGAGAGTTGCAGAGGCAGACCTGGCCTGTATGGTTACAAGTGACAGAACATTCAGCTCCTGCTGGCTGAACTTAGAAGGAAATGTATTATCTTGTCTGAGTGGTCAGCCCAAGGGTCACCTTTGTGATCAAGAGTGAGAAGAGGGCCTGATCTCAAAGGAAAAATGCTGACCAGACCAAAAGAAAAAAAAAATTCACAAGAGTCAGCACAGACGGAGAGCTGTCATGCATCTGACACTGTTGTAAGCCATCTACAAGAGCTATCTCATTTATCTTCTTAATAACACTCTGTGTGGATATGATGTCCAGGTTATAGATGAGGAAACTAAGGCTCAGAGAGGTTAAGTAGCATGCCCAGGGTCACACAGCTGGTGGTAGGTGGCAGACACCTCATTTGGATCTCGACTCCAGAGTTTAGGTCTTAATCACTGCCTTGCCACACCATCCTGCGTGGCTGTTACAGGTCTAATCCTGGTGACCTGGCTTGGGAAGCTAAGCTGCTTCCTCTGGCAGGAAATGAGGAACTGTGGAATACAGCAGGGAGCGATGCGGTCAAAATTGTGCTTTAGAAACCCACTCAGAGGTAGTGTGGGCCAGGTCTGGGGCATAGGGACAGTACCCAGCAGAGGCCAGGGTGGGCCTGACCTGTCAAGTTGTGGAGAAAGAGAAGGCAGATCAAATGAGGTGCTCACTTAAATTCCCTCGGCCACTTGACCTGCGCTGGTGGAACACGCGTCAGGTTTGTGGATGACTGACAACCCAGCTCTGAACACGCCTCCGGGTTTCCATCATTTTCTCGTCTGTTCCCCTCACTTCTGGCAGGAGGAGACAGCCAGGGTCTGGCCCTGCACACTCTGCTCAGCATTGGCCTCTGGGTCTCAGCCCAGATGTGAGGAGGGCATCCCAGGGGGGCTCACACCCATGGGTTCAGAGCAGCTGAAGTCCAGCAACCCAGCCCTAGAGGCCCAGCTGACCTGTGTCCTTCCTCCAAAGAGGAATAAGGGAGGGTGTAGATGAGGTTTGGGATCCTTTGGTTTCTGATAGGTGTCAGGGACAAAACCTACCTCCTCTGGGCTCAGAGGCCAGCTGGCCCCTGGCCATTCTGGGTGGAGGTGTCCTCCCTGGAGCCAGGCCTTGCTCTTTTCCAACAAACAGGAAGAGATGGCTGCCTTCCATGCATGTCTTCCCTCTCTGGTAAGGTCTGTATCCCACTCTTGACACCCTGTAAAGAACAGGCTCCTATCTCTTGATGGCAGGAGCTGTAAAGAATACAGACACAAGGAAGAGGGAAAAGCTGGGGCCATTTTTTGCAATCAGTCTGGAGGAGATCAATGCCTAAGTCCAGCATTTAGGGCCCTGAAAGCCTAAGGGCTCAGAAATGTTTGCTTAGGAAATCATTTCATGGCTCATTCCTATTGGCACCCTGGACTGCAGCAGAAAATGTCAAAGACTGTGAAGAGGAAGATAAAGTCAGTTGTGGTAGGAAGGCTTTTCCAGCCACTGGCCTACTTCCCCTTTCTCTGAGCACAGAATTCCAGAACCCCAGGCTTGGAAAGAACATCAGAGGTTGTCCAGCCCCTCCCCAGACTCCACCAAAGATCTTGAGATACCCACACAATTCCTGCCAGCACATGGCCTGCTCTCTGCTTGGCTCTTCCCTTTATGGGAAACTCTTTCCTCTGAGGCAGCTCTGCCCACAGGGCATCATCCTTGGTAGCCCTGAGCCTACCTCCCAGAGGCAGGTTTTGGCGGTACCAGCTCTGCCACTCACTGGCTGAGTGACCCTCTGCCAGTTACTTCACCTCTCAAAGTCTCAGATCTCTTGTTTTGTAAAATGAGGAGGTTAATACTAGCATCTCTCACATGAACTCCACATTTCAGAGAACCTCTGAGCAGCCCAGAAAATACAGACAGGTTCTCATCTCCCACATTCAAGGTGGTGGTGGTTTAGCCGCTAAGTCGTGTCCCATACACTGTAGCCTGTCAGGCTCCTCTGTCCATGGGATTCTCCAGGCAAGAATACTGGAGTGGGTTGCCATTTCCTTCTCCAGGGGATCTTCCCAACCCAGGAATCAAACCCAGGTCTCCTGCATTGCAGGCAGATGATTACCAACTGAGCTATGAGGGAAGGCCATCAGACCTTTATTATTTCTGTCTGTTGAGAGCTTGTTGGGGGTGCATCATACTATTGGCTTGTGATCAAATTGCATCCACCAGGACCAAGTGACATTAGTGGTAAAGAACCTGCCTGCTAATGCAGGAGATAGGGGTTCAGTCCCGGTCAGGAAGATCCCCTGGAGAAGAGCGTGGCTACCCACTCCAGTATTCTTGTCTGGAGAATCCCATGGACAGAGGAGCCTGGCAGGCTACAGACCATAGTGTTGCAGAGTCGGACTCTACTGAAGCAACTTAGCACATACACACAGGACCTCTTAGCCTGGTTAATTATGACTCATTTTTCAGATCTCAACCAAGACATCGCCTCCTTTGAGAGACCTTCCATGATCTAATCTAATCCCCTGTCATATAATCTCAGAGCTCCCCAGACAGTTCTTCTCATGACACTCTTACATTTTGCCACTATTGCTTCTTCAGCGTGGTCTTCCTCACTGACCCGTGAGCATAGAATCCCTGGTCTTCCCCAGGGACTTGCCCAGAGCTCAATTTCTAAGAGGCACTCAGTATAAACTTGTGAATGGAAGGAAGGAAGGGATGAAGAGGACGGGGGAGGGGGTGAGAAAGAAAGAGAAAGGGAAAGAAGGAATCCTTCTTGCAAATGGGCTCAGGGGCCAAATTTTCCTTACTTCAAGGCATACTCTGACCCCAGACTTAGTAAAGTCATCAAATAAATCCAACATTTAGAAAAGGGTGGGGGGAGGTAGGAGTGAGAGATTCAGCACTTTCCTAAAATTCAGTGGTAATAAAGGAGAAAAATGGACTGGCTTCTTCCAGATAACCATCACGAGAGAAGTAATTACGCAGCTTCTGTTCTGAGAATGGATGCCAGTGGCACCTTCCCAGGTAATTCATCAGCCTCAGATTAACGGACCCCTTGAGAGCGTCTGCACATGTCTCTTTCCAGGTTTCTCAGGACACCCTTATTTAGATTTCATCAGGAGTGTTTTTCTCTGTCATCCCTTAGTCGGGAGTGGGCTACCGTACTAGGTGGCACAATTGAATATTGATTTGCTGGCACTTACCCAGCAGAAAAACAGTCCATTCAAGTGAGCCAGTTGTTTCCACTTGCTTGAGACCTCCCCAGGGCCTTTGCAACTCACTAAGTTACTGGTATCACATCAGGTGAGCAGAGAACCTAGCTGTGTGTCTACTGAGACGAAGGCTTGGCCATCTAGAAAACACTGTAAACCTTAGTTGCCTCATCTGTGAAGTGGGAATAAGTGGAGTAGGATGATGGAACTGTCACTTTCTGGCATTTGCATTTTTCTAGTACTTGAATTCTTTAGAACAAGCATATGTTTCCCTTTATGATGAGAAAATCAAATGCAATGGAACTATAAGTAAATAAAATTAAGAAATATGAAAATTAGGCACTTCATTGGGTTGCAGTGAGGGTTAAAGGAGATGGTTCAATGCCCGCAGCATAGGTTCAGGCACCTGCTGGGTGAGTAATGCCTGCAGCTGCCAGACTCCTCCAGGTTATATGGAGGATGATAGCTGTGACCACTGGAAATCCAGGTTTTTGTCATGAGTATCAGCAAGTGTATCAACCTCTCTGGCCTTGGTGAATTCATCTCTAAAATTAGAATGTCAGACTACTTCCTAAATGAAATGGCAACCCACTCCAGTATTCTTGCCTGGAGAATCCCATGACTGAGGAGCCTGGCAAGCTACAGTCCATGGGGTCTCAAGAGTCAGACACAACTCAGCGACGAAATCACCACCTTCATGCAAGTGCGTCAGCCTCTCTGTCCTTGGTGAATCCATCTCCAAAATTAGAATGGAGGAAGCTTCCTAAGCCTAATAAAGGGAACAACAATGGGAATACCTACTAACATCCTAATTAATGATAAACATTGAATGCTTCTTTCCTTAATGTCAAGAATAAGACGAGGACGTCCACACTGACCACTTCTATTTAACATTGTCCTGGGGGTTTTAGCCAGGGCAGCTAAGCAAGAAAAAAAAAAAAAAGACATCTATGTTGAAAAGAAATTTTTTTTTCCTTTCACAGATAGTATGATCTTGAACACAGAAGATCCTAAAGAAGTCCCTGAAGAGACTATTAAAACTCACAGATGAATTCAGCAAGATTGCAGAATATGAATTAAATAAACAAAAATCAATTATATTTGGCTGGCAAAAAATTCATTCTAGGTTTTCCACAAGTAACTAAACAAAAACCCAAACAAACTTTTTGGTCAACCCAATATTTCTATGCACTAGCAATGAACAATAAAATTAAGTAAACAGTTGAAAATAAAATTAAGTAAACAACTCCATTTATAGCAACACCTAATACAATAAAATATCTACAAACAGAGTAAGGTGTGTGTGGTCAATTGGTTTCAACAAGGGTGAAGGATGCCAAGAGAATTCAATGGAGAAAGAATAATCATTTCAACAAATGATACCAATACAACTGGATAAACACATATATGAAGTTGGACATCACTTCATCATGCATCAAATGAATCACTTCACAAAATTTATCTCAAAATGGACCTTAGACCAAATGTAAGAGTCAGAATTGTAAAACTGTGAGAAGAAAACATAGAGGTAAATCTCTGTGACCCTGGGTTAGTAAATTAGTTCTTAATTATGGCACCAAAAGCACAAATTAGAAAAAAATAAATAAGTTGACTTGATCAAAATTTTAAAATTTTGTGTTTCAAAGGGCACCACCTAGAAAGTAGGAAGACAACCTACACAATGGGAGAAAATATCTGCACGTCATATACCCGATAAGAAACTGGCTTCAGAATATACAAGTAACACTTATGACTCAACAGTAAAAAGACAAACAAGCTGATTTTTTTTAAGGCAGAGGACTGAATAGACATTTCTCCAAAGATCTATAAATTGCTAATAATATGCTCAGCATCATCAATCATTTAAGAAATGAAAATAAAAGCTACAATGTCATATCTCTTCACAGCCAATAGGATGAATACAATAAAAAAGATGAATAATAATGAGTGTTGGCAAGGATGTAGATAAACTGGAATCTTCACACATTGCTAGTGGGAATGTAAAAGGCTGCAGTTGTTTTGAAACATAGTTTGACAGTTCCTTGAAGAGTTAAACACAGAGTAACATATGACCCAGCAATTCTACTCCTCAGGGTATGCCCAAGAGAAATGGAAACATATGTCCACATAAAAATATGCACACAAGTGTTCACAGAAGCATTATTTAAAATAGCAAAAGTCTGGAAACAACCTAAGTATCCATCAACCGATGAGTGGATAAACAAAATACCATGTGTGTGAACAATGGAATAGTATTCTACAGTAAAAAGAAATAAAGTACCCACACATGCTACAATATAAATTAACATTGAAAATTATGTAAAATGTCAGTCACAAAAGTCCGCATATTGTATGGTTCTTCCTAGAGACTGAATGTTTCCCCCCTCAAATTCACATGTTTAAGCTTAATCCCTAATATGATTGTATTTGGAGGTGAAGACTCTGGGTGGTAGTTAGGTCATGAAGGTGGAGCCCTCATGAATGAGATTAGTGCCCTTATAAGAAGAAACATGAGGGAAATGATTTTTCTTTCCTCTCTGCTGTGTGAAAACAAAGCAAGAAGTTGACTGTCTGGAAAACCAGGACATAACCATATTAGCACTCTGATCATGGACTTCCCAGCCTCTAGGACTATGAGAAATTATTTTTATTGCTCAAGCCAATACTTGAACTATGGTATTTGTTATATCAGCCTGAGCTAAGACAGTTCCACTTACATAAAACGTGTAGAATAGGGAAGTCCAGAAATACATAAAGGAAATCAATGGTTTCAGGGGATGAGGCAGGGTATGGGGAGTGACTGCTAAGGGGTACACAGTTTCTTTAGAGGTAATGGAAATATTCTAAAATTAAATAGTAATGGTGGTTGTACAGCTCTATGAATATACTAAAGCCCACTGATGTATATCCATCAGAAAAGTGAATTTTATGGTATGTAACTAACTTACACCTCAATAAAGCTATTTTGTAAAGGATCAGAATAACACTGCCTTTTTATCTAGATGCAGGAGACAGACTGCAGACCTTTACATGACATTTCCAGTCCTCAAAGTCCCTGTCTATGAGTCACAGCAGCGTTTTTGACCTTTGATGTAAACCCTTCAGGAGGACAGGGATAACTGCAGAGGTCCCTCCACCTCTCCATGGCCTGATGTCTTCACTCACTCACTCACCTGCCCACTCATTCATTCATTCAGGCACCCAACAGTACCAAGCCTGGTGAGTGAGGAGCACCCAGGAACAGGTGAGTCTGGTGCAGCGGGTGGTGCTGGCTGAAGGGACATGTGGGAACTGGGGAGCTCCAGGCAGGGCTTGTGTGAATCTGCCTGGGGAGGTCGGGAAGGCATCACAAAACAGGCGACGCTGAAGGAGGAGGGGGAGTTTATCAGGTGGACATGGTGGAAGGGCATGCCAGGCAGGGGGAACAGCACCTGCAGAGGCTCAGAGACTTGGAAGCTTTTGACCTGTTCAAGGAAGAGGACATGGTCTGGAACGGCTGGAGAATGGGGTGTGAGCTGAGGGTGGAGAGGCTGGTGCCTGGCGTCCTTTCTCCCTGTTATCCCATCAGTATTGTCTATGGAACTTCTTTCCATGTGTGAATTACAATGTGGGCTTAAATAGCGTGCTTGCTCTTCCCTCTGCCAGGAGCCCAGTTCCCTGCTCCGTACGGGAAATCCTACTGATCTTCCAAGGCCATGCCCTTACAAACCCCTGACCCCCTTCTCCTACCAACCACCAGGTAAGGCGAGCCTGCCCTCCTCAGGGTTCCCGTAACCCAGATACACATCTCTGATTCATTCCCCAAAGGAAAGCACTGTGTCTTATCCTTTTTTAAATTTATTTCCACAATCTACCACAGTGCTTAGCATATCACTGACATTCATACATTTGTGTCTTTTCTTTCTTTTTCAAATTTGTCATTTCTACCTGAAACATGTGGAGCGATGGGCTGAATACAGCTCAAAGTCATGAGCACTGGTTAGGGAGTCAGACAGACCCAAGGTCAGTTCCAATCTCTGGCATAACCTCTCTGCACCCAAGTTTCTGTGTTAAAATGGGGATAACGACCTTGGAAGGAAAGTTATGACCAACCTAGACAGCATATTAAAAAGCAGAGACATTACTGTGCCAACAAAGGCCCGTCTAGTCAAGGCTATGGTTTTTCCAGTAGTCATGTATGGGTGTGAGAGTTGGACTATAAGGAAAGCTGAGCACCGAAGAATTGATGCTTTTGAACTGTGGTGTTGGAGAAGACTCTTGAGAGTCCTTTGGACTGCAAGGAGATCCAACCAGTCCATCCTAAAGGAAATAAGCCCTGAATATTCATTGGAAGGACAGATGTTGAAACTGAAGCTCTAATACTTTGGCCACCTCATGAGAAGAGCTGACTCATTCGAAAAGACCCTGATGCTGGGAAAGATTGAAGGTGGGAGGAGAAGGGGATGACAGAGGATGAGATGGTTGCATGGCATCACTGACTCAATGGACTTGAGTTTGGGTAAACTCCCGGAGTTGGTGATAGACAGGGAGGCCTGGCATGTTGCAGTCCATGTGGTTGCAAAGAGTCAGACACGACTGAGTGACTGAACTGAACTGAACTGAACTGAGTGACCCATTTATTCATTCAGCAACTGTTCATTGAATAACTACTACACTCCAAGCTCTATGCTAAACACGGGCTCCAGCAAAGAAGAGCATAGCCCCAGCCCTCTCCTCAGGTAACCAACAGTCCAGCTGCGTCATGACTCACAGATGTTAAAGAGCTTCTAATTAAAATATGACTATGGGGTTTGATGAACTATGTAAAATAATTAATGATACAGTGATCAGTGGGGGTCAGGGACCTCATTCAGGACGGGTGGCGGGGAGGCTGTCTGAGGAAGTGGCAGGCTGCTGGGGCCAAGCCAGGCAGAGGGTCTGGGTGGGGGGAGGGGGGTGCTAAGCGGAGGGGTGAGTACACTCTTGGGGGTTTGGGTGCTCGTAAAGCAAGATGCGCTCATGGACTAGCCAAGGCTAGCAGGGCCAGAGAGGGTCAGCGAGAGACAAGACAAGAAGTGCACTCAGGGAGGGAGCTGGGGGCAGATGATGGGGTGTGGATAGAGCAGGGAGAGATGCGTCCTCAAGGTAAGGAGACCATCTGTGACCTGAGCCAGTCACTGGTGCATTCACACTGAGCCTTCGATTATCCATGGCCGATGTGGCCTCGCTATTGCAGCGTGGCTGCCGTGGTGACTGTAACATGACCCCCTGGATGGCCGTGCTGGCCTGGCTGCAGGACAAGGAGACAGCTGCTCAGAAGGTGCCCAGATGTCTGCTCTAGGAAGATGCACACAACCCAGCCTCCACCCTGTCCCTCTCCCTTTCTGCCTCTTGGGGCCACTCTTACTCCCCATCACCAAGGAGGCACAGGATAGCAGTTCAGACTTTGAACTGTGGAGCCAAACATACCGGCGTTCAAATCCCAGCTCTCACTGCTACGTGCTGTGTGACTCGGGCAAGTCACACTTCACCTCTCTGAGTCTCATTACCTTCTCTGCTAAATAAATATAATGATAGTTACCACTTCATGAGGTTAAATGGGATAAAATGGGTGAGTGCCCAGTACCATGCCAGGTATGCAGAAATCACTCAGTAGTTGTGCACTATTGTTGGTGACCAGGATTCAGTGCAGGCCCAGTCCCCGGAGCCTGGTGAGCGTTTGATGCATGGGGGTGGCTGACGTCAGTTGAACCACACCCTCTCCTGCCGGCCAGCGCCAACCTGGGCCTCAGCCTCTGTCCTCTTCTGTGCTCATCCCTCCCTGCTGGGGCTCCCAGGGTCCTGCTCATGGTTCCACCACTGAGCTCCAGCCTCACGTTGGGGTACTGCTGGGTCCCACGAAGCTCCTTGTGAAAAGCAGATTCTTCATCGGCACACTCACATCCCTGCTGAATCTCACCTCCCTGGAGCCTCCTAACTAACTACTGAGCTGCCATGGGCTGGTGTCTGGGCCTTGGGCCTACCCTGAGTTTCTCCTCCTAGTCCATCCCCACCCTAGTCCATGCCCCTGCTGGTCTGAGTCCAGGCCTGCCCTCCACACCCTCTGCTAGCAGAGAAGGGAGAATGACATGGAGAAGAGGGACAGGTCCCCAGGGTAAGATGTGCCTGCCTCGGGGTCTTTCTGGTCCTCATACTGATCCTCTGATGGTTCTGTACTATCTCAGAACAAAGAAGTTTCCAGGAAGAAAACACTGAAAAAAGTAAGTCGACAGGCCTCTGTGTTGGCTCCAGACTTCAGAAAGTTGGAACAAAACATCACCATATGGGTGTGCTTCATGCAGATGGCTGAATGAGAAGACAAGAGCCGATGGGAAAGTTCTGTACCTCCCCCAGCTCTTGGCTCCCCCAGCTCACACAGAGCATCTTAAATGATAGCCCATGACTTGGAGGATGAGAGGCAACTCCAACCCCACAAGGCCCCTCCTCTCTCCAGCCTCAACTGCCTCACCATCCCTGCCTCCACATCTTCCCACCCCAGTCACACAGGCCTTCTTGGAAAACCTCAAATTGCCTGTGCTCCCTCCCACCTCAGGGCCTTTGCACATGCTGTTCCCATCACCAGGAACACACTCCTCTTCCTGCCCACTTAAGACAACTAGTTAGGTTCCAAAATAGGGGCTGATCCGGAAAGTGGGGTGAACTACAGGGTCCACGAGTGGTCAATGGGGAACCAAGGCTCTGAAAGGGTGTGGGTAACTCCTGGTCAGACTTCCCTTGGTTTAACTAGGGCTTGTTTTCATAAGCTTCTGGAAATACTTATTTATCACGGTTTCAGAGATGATATTGTTAAAGTATAAACTAAAAGGTTTGTTCATAACATGTGCCTTTTTTGTAATATGCAACTTATGGTGAAAGAGGCAAGCTGTTCCTTCCGCTTCTCCCTCCAGCTCCCCCTCCAACTACTCGAACCCCACTGGACACCCCGTGAATCTTTGAGACCCATCAGGCCTCTGCCATCATGTTCCGGGCGGATTTGGGAACAGGGAGCGGGATCTTGCAAAGTGCCCCCGGACTCAGCTTCTGAGAAGTTCTTCTTTCAAAGCCTCTTCTGTGGGAGCTTGGATGGTGCCAATTTCCCTCGGAACACAGACCTTCTCTCACTCAGGTGTGTCCCCCTCAGGGCCAAGCCCAAGGCCAGCACTTAGTGCAAACTTAGAAAATCTCTGGCTCAATTGGACAGGACTTGAAACAGGAAGTGAATAAGCTTTCAAAAGGTGCCTCAGAGCATGGAAGGAAACTGTAAGTCAAAATCCTTTCCTTGGCTCCTGGAGGACACAGAGCTTTCAAGCAGGCCTTTGACAAATCCTTGGGTAAAGTGCGGAATTTCTTTCAACTGTAAATAGTCCTGACTCAGGAAACTGTATCCCCCCAACACACACACACACACACACACACACCCCTCTCACAATATACATATATACAAACACACACTGTATACACACACCTCTCACTATGTACATATAATGATTGAATAATAAGTCAATCATTATTCATGGATTCCATATTTGAAATTTTACGTGCTTGCTAAACTTTTTCGTGATCCGGAATCAATACTTAAGGTACTTTTGCTGTCATTCATGGACACACACAAAGCAGGGAAAAATTGGAGTCGCCCAATGCCAGCTAAGTTAAACAAGGGGATGCTCTGTCATCTTATTTTGGCTCACATTCTGTAAACCAGTATCTTTTTCCCTATTTAGTGCCTTTTTTTTTTTTTTTTTTGCATTTTTGTGCTTTTTGTCAGTAACTTTGCTATTTAAAATGGCCTCCAAGCCCAGTGCTGAAGTTTAAGAGGGCTGTGATGTGCCTTAGGGCGAAAATATGCATGTTAGATGAGTTTCACTGAGACAGGGGTTATGGTGCTGCTGGCTGTGAAATCAATGTTAATGAATCAACAACGTATATTAAATAAGTTGTAATTAACAGAAACACCCATAAATCAAGGTTCTATATTGACCCATTTACTTTTTGTAGAAACAGTCATATTCTTTTCCAGAGAGGCTGTATCACTTTACATTTCCATCATCAATTTATGAGGTAATCAGTTTCTCTACATCCTCACAAGCATTTGCTGTTATGACTAACTTTCATTTTAGCCATTCTGTTAGGCTTGTAGTGATAGTTCATTGTGGTTTTAATTCACGTTTCCCTAATGGCTGACAATATAGAACATCTTTTCATGTGTTTATTTTCCATCTGCATGTCCTCTTCAGTGAAATGTCTCTTCACATTATGGAAATAAACAAAGATCAACCACATGATAAAAGCAAAGGTTATTTATTCTGAGCTCATCATAGCAAAAGAGTCAGGCCATCATCACTTGCATTTTGGCAGAGACTCAAAGGCAGGCAGAGGAGTAGGGGAGCTTTATACTGGAAAAAAGGGAAGGCTTCAGATACCTGTTGGAGTCTGTGGGCCTAGAGAAGCTGTAGGCAGGCTGACTTGAAGCAGGGCATCTATGTGATTAAGTAGGGGGCATCTTTGTTTTTCTCTGATTGGTCCTAAGTTGGAAGCAGAAACAAAAATTGAGGAAGCTGTCAGTTACTAATAAAGTCCTGGCCCTTTGGGGTCACATATTACAGAAGCTATTGTTGAACCTCCTGGAACATCACTAGAAATAGCAATCCGGCTTCCTGCAAGTCTGGCTGATAGCAGGCTGGCATCCTGGACTGTTTATTCTGGGTAAGAGATTGGATTCCTGGGCAGTTTTGCTGCCAGCTGCGGCTCAAAGTTCTGTTTTTCTCTATGGCCAGCTCATAGTTCATTTGTATATTCAGTCCCTCAGTGTCTTTTACCCATTTTTAATTGGCTTAATTAACTGAGAGCTTTTTTTTTTTAAATCATGAATAGGAGTCATGTTTTATCAAATGCTGTCTCTACTTCTACTGATATGATCTTGTGATTTTTCTTCTTTAGTCTGTTGATGTAATGGAATACATTAGTTGATTTTTGAGTGGTGAAATAAATCCCACTTGGTTGTGATGTATAATTCTTTTAATATATTGTTGGATTCTATTTCCTTATATTTGGTGGAGGATTTTTGCATCTGTGCTCATGAGAGATATCGGTCTGTTGTTTTCTTATAATGACTTTGTCTACTGTGGGTATCAGGGTGTTGCTGGCCTCATAGAATGAATTTGTAAGTGTTCCACTTGCTTCTATTTTTTGAATGAGATTGCAAAGAATTGGTATAATTTCTTCCTTAAATGTTTGTTATGCTTCACAAGTGAAGCCATCTGGGCCTGGTGCTTTCTTTTATTAATTATTGATTTAATAGATATAGTCCTATTCAGATCATCTGTTTCTTCTTGCGTGAGTCTTGTCAGATCGTGTGTTTCAAGGAACTGGTCCACTTCTTCTAGGTTATCAAATTGGTGAGCATTGAGTTTTTCTTAGTGTTTCTTTATTATCTTTTTAAATTTCCATGGGATCTGTAATTATGACCCCTCTTTCATTTCCAGCATCAATAATTTGAATAATTTGTGTTCACTTTCTTTTCTTTTTTTCTTTGTTAGCCTGGCTAGAGACTTATTAAAGTTAGTGATCTTTTCAAAGAACCATCTTTTGGTTTTATTGATGTCTCTATTGATTTGTATTTTTAATTTCATTGATTTCTGTTCTAATTTATTTCTTTTTTCTGTCTCCTTTGAGTTAAATTCCCTCTTCTTTTTCTAGTTTCCTAAGGTGGAGACTTCAATGATTTAGTTTAGATCTGTCTTCCTTTCTAATATGTGCATTAATTGCTATAAATTTCTCTCTAAGCAGTACTTTCACTGTAGCCAACAAATTTTGATAAGCTCTATTTTCATTTTTGTTTAGTTCAAAATACTGTTAATGCCTGGAGTTTTCTTCTTTGACTCGTGTGTTACTTAGAAGTGATTTCCTTAATCTTCAAGTATTTTGAGATTTTTCCAGATACCTTTCTGCTATTGGTTTCTAATCTAATTCTACTCTGGTCTGAGAGCAGACATTTATGGTTTCTCTTCTTTTAAATTCATTAAGGTATGTTTTATGGCCCATAATATTGTCTATTTTGGTTCCATGTGAGTTTGAGAAAAATGTGTGTTCTGCATTGCTGGATGAAGTAGTCTATATATATGCACTATATCCAGCTCATTGATGGTGAATTAAATTATGTTCTTACTGATTTTATGCCTGTTGCACATGTCCATTTTGATAGGGAGTGGTGAACTTTCCAACTATAACAGTGGATTCATCTACTTCTTGCAGTTCTATCATTTTTTGCTTCACATAATTTGGTCCTCTGTTGTAAGTGCATATCCATTAAAGACTATTATGTATTCTTGGAGAACTGGACCCTTTCTATTATGCAATGTCTCCCTTTATCCTTGATACCTCTCCTTGAACTGAAGTCTGGTCTACCTGAAATTAATACAGCTACCCCTGCTTTCTTTTGATTCATGCCAGCAAAGTATATCCTTCTTCATCCTTTGATCTGTTTCTTTATATTTAAAATGAATTTCTTGTAGATAATAGGCATCAATTAATTTTAAAATTGGGTGAGAACACAGGAAGCCAATGAAATAAGAAGCTGGTACCTTGAAAAAAAATTAACCAAATTGATAGACATCTAGAAAGACTGACAAACATAAGCAGAAAGAGGATACAAATAATCAACCTCAGGAATGAAATGGAGGATGTTATTATGTATCTGACTGCCACTAATATCATAGTAAGTTAATAATGTGAACAACTTATTGCACATAAATTTGCAATTAGAAGAAATTAACCAATTTTGTGAAACACACAAACCATCAAAACTCAATCAAGATGAAATAGACAATCTGAATAGTCTTATAGCAATTAAAGAAATTGAATTCATAATTTAAAAGCTCCCCCAGGGCATAATCCCCAGGAGTAGATAGTTTCACTTAGAATTCTATCAAATATTAAAAGAATTAACACCAATTTTGCACAAATATTTTGAGAAAATATAATAGGATAGGGCACTTCCTTATTCATTTTATGAGGCCAGTGTTACCCTGATACCAAAACCACATAAAAACAGTACAAAAAATGAAAATTATAGACCAATTTCATTCAGGAGCTTAGATACAAAACCTCTCAACAAAATGTCAGCATTGAATAAAGTAATTTATGAAAACAATTATAAACTTTGACCATGTAAGATACATCCTAAGTGTGAAAGTCTAGTTCAATATTCAAAAATGTAATCCACCGTATCATCAAGCTAAAGAAAAACTATGTGATTGTATTAATTGATGGAGTAAAGATTTGAAAAATTTGAATGCATATTTATGTTGGAAACACTCAGCACACAAGGAATATGGGGAAATTTCTTTAATGTAATAAAAGCATCCACCAAATACAACAAAAATGACAAGCCCTGTAGCTAACATTGTATCTGATGGTGAATGACTACTTTCACCTTAAGACTGGAAACAGGCAAGGATATGTATTCTCAGCTTATTCAATATAGTATTGAAAGTTCTAGCCAGTGCAATAAGGCAAGAAAAAATAAAGAAAGGCATACAAATAGGTAAGGAAGGAATAAGACCGACTCTACTTGTGAATGACACGTTGGTCTACATATAAAATCCCAGGAAATCTAGATCAATCAAGACAAAGCAAAACAGTAACAAAAACTTGTAGAGAATTTCAATTTTCAATTCGACATGTAAAAAGCTGGAATTCACCACTGTCCTCATGGACACAGGGCAAGGAGAGTGGAGTGGCAAATAGCCCTGCCTCACAGCACCATTACCTCATTCTGCCAGTTGAGATCAGAAGCACTGCACTGAGCCCCATGAAAACCAGGATGGTTAGGGGTGTCCAGGGAACTGACTAACCCTGCCTCACACTCCTTCATTTAACCTTGTTGATGCCCAATATGGGTTCAACTCTTCAATGCTCCTTGCTGAGGCAGAGAGAGGTGGCTGGTGAGTGGAGCGCTGTCTAACCCTGCTTCACATTACTTCATTCAGTAATGTTAATGCTGGACAGAGTGAAAGTTCTGCTCACCACTGGACCCCGCAGACACCACCAGAGGGGGAATCAGAGCACTGCCGCCTTCTTTTCAGTTGTGTGAGGAAAATGGAAGATCATCTCCATGTTTGCCCTGTTAATATCATAAGAATGTGGGTGGTTTTCCCACTGATGTTTGGCTAGGTCAGGTGGTATGACCCAAAAACTTTCTTGCATGCTAGACAACCCTTATCCCTGTTATCTGACTAGGGAAAAATAAGATTTTCTTGTAATTCATTTTTTGTCTGTGCCTTTTGGTTGTTCCAGTGGAGACCTCTATATAACTCTGGCTAGAGTGTATGCAACACAATAAGAGAACTCAAATAACTCACTATCATGTTATTCCTAGATTCCTGAGGTCCTAAGCTTGCCTTCATCTTTACACCTTCTAGAGTGTTCCTTTGACTTTCTGCTGTGTTATGTCCAGAGATTTGGGTTGTCAGAGGGAGGACCTGGGTGAAATGAGGCTATTCCAACTTGACCAGAATTAAAAGTCTTGACATAATCTTTAAACAGAGTGAATTTTAGATAGGCATTTGTGATCGTTTCATGTCCTCGTCTCTCTATGCTGACATGTACTCTTTCTACCAGAAGGCCACTCAGAATCTTGCAAAACTTTCTTTAAGAACACTATACGTTATCTGTGTCAAGTTTCAAAACCTGTCTGCAAATTCTTTAATACTCCTCCAACAGAAGAATAAGGTCTATGCCACTTCATCTCAAACTTGGATGGAATAAGCTTAGTGTCTGGTCAATCAATAGAACACAAAAGCGGCCCGATGTGACTTCCAGACAAAGACATAGAAGATAATAAAGCTTCCGCTTGGTTATTAGGAACACTCATGCTAGAGCCTTAAGCTGCCATGTAAATACTCTGACTGCCTTGAAGCCTTTATCATGAAGAAATTCAAATCCATTCACCCACAGAGACCACAAGGAGAAGTTTTGAGACAAGAGAGGAAGAAAAAAGATGCCTGGCTAGTCTCCAGATGTTACCACTCCAGCTCTACCCACAATCTAATTGCATCTGCGTGAATAAGGAGCAGGGAGACAGTAGGTAAGAATAAGGTTAGCGAGGTGGGTGGGGTGGGGGCTCAGTCCATGTAGGGCTGGATGAGCCATCGCAAGGACCCTGGCTTCTTCCCTGAGTGAGATGGGGTCACTGAAATGTTTTGAGTAGATGATGGGCATTATATGGCAAGTTAACTAGGATCACACAAGGTCTTTTATAAAGAGCTGACTCTTAGAAGAAAAAGGAAGCAGGGAGAGCAGTTAGGAAGCGATTGCAATAATTCAAGACAGAGATGATGTGACTGGGATGGGGGACCAAGAAAGTAGCTGCAGAGATGAGACGTGGTCAAGTTCTGCAAATGTTTGGAAAAGGAGCAAGCAGGTTTGCTGATGGATATGGCATGGGATGTGAGAAGTCAAGCTTGACTCCAGGTTTATGGTCTGAGCAACTGGGAGGATGGAGCTGCTTTAACTAAGATGAGGGAGATAATGAGAGCAGCACATTGAGAAGTAAGGCAAGTGGAGAACAATACTTCAGCTGGGATATGGGAAGGACACTGGATATCTGTTGGACTCCCAAGTGGAGGTGTTGAGTAGGCAGTTGGATGTATAAGCCTGGTGCGCAGGAAAGGGTCTATCTAGGCTAAGATGTAAATTTGGGATCCATTAGCATATGAGAAGCTTGTAGTGCATATGAGTCTGGTGAGGTCCTAAAGAGTGTCAGAGAGGATAAGGATGAAGCCCAGAGACAGCACAAGTTTACAGGTCAAGAGCCAAGAAGAAACCAGCAAAGGAGATGGAGAAGGGCAGCCAGGGAGGTAACCAGGAGAGGGTGAGAGCGAGGGGAGAGAAGGTTTCAAGGAGGAGGAAGACAGTGAACAATGTCGGATTCGTGATCTCCGAAGAAGAAGATTTAGCTTTGGTACCAGGGACCAGTCTTGACCACTCAAGAGCTTTTGTGTAGCAGAGTTTTATTAAAGTAAGAAAAGGGACAAAGAAAGCTTCTGACATAGACATCAGAATGAGGATGGAGAATGCCCCCCTTGCTAGTGTTTAGCAAGGGAGTTATACACTTTTTTAATTAGTTATCACAATAAATCGAAAGAATGTCTCAAGTTTCTAAAGATCTTACTAGACCCACTCCCATAATTTACATCTTAATATAACAGGATTAGCCCAAAGGTTTTTAGGAAGGAGAAACTGTCCTCAAGCAGCATACATTGTTGTTATATAATCTCCTTAGTAGGAAGTTTAAACTGAGTTGTTTGTTGTGTAATGTCAGTTCCTGGTTTAAAGAAAGAAACCTTTTATGTGACTAAGACTAAGGAATGTAGAGAAAAAAATAGATGTTTGTCCTTTCCTCCTCCTTGAGAATTCTAGACCCCCTATCTCTGCTTCTAGAGCCCCAGACTCCTTTTTTCTCCTCCTCCTCCTCCTCCTCCTCCTCCTCCAGGACTCCAGACTTCTTATCAACCTGCCTAGGAACTGACTAAAGACAGAGACGTTACTTTGCCAACCAAGGTCCATCTGGTCAAGGCTATAGTTTTTCCAGTGGTCATGTATGGATGTGAGAGTTGGACTGTGAAGAAAGCTGAGTGCCGAAAAATTGATGCTTTTGAAATGTGGTATTGGAGAAGACTCTTGAGAGTCCCTTGGACTGAAAGGAGATCCAACCAGTCCATCCTAAAGGAGATCAGTCCTGGGTGTTCACTGGAAGGACTGATGCTGAAGCTGAAACTCCAGTACTTTGGCCACCTCATGTGAAGAGTTGACTCATTGGAAAAGACCCTGATGCTGGGAGGGATTGTGGGCAGGAGGAGAAGGGGAAGACAGAGGATGAGATGGCTGGATGGCATCACCGACTCGATGGACATGAGTTTGAGTAAACTCCGGGAGTCTGTGAGGGACAGGGAGGCCTGGCGTGCTGCGATTCATGGGGTCGCAAAGAGTCGGGCACAGCTGAGCGGCTGAACTGACTGAGGAATTGACTCTCTCAGAGTGATGGACTGAGTAAGATGACAAATGAAAACTGATCATTGGATGTGACAGCATAGAGGTCATTGGTCACTTTCACAAGAGCACTTTGGACAGAGGAGTGGGTGGGAGTGAAATCCTGATATGAGTGTGTGAAGAGAAAACTGGAAGAGAGAAATAAGGGATATGAGTATAGATAATGCTTTCAATGAGTTTGACTGTAAAGATAAAGCAAAGAAATGTGTTTGTAGCAGGAGAGGTGGTTTTTCTTTTTAATTTTACTGTATGTTTTATTCTTTGTGGCTGTAGAAATAAATACTGGCATGTTTACACAGTATGGGAGTGATCCAGTGGAGAGGAGAACTTTGATAATGCAGAAGGAAAAAGAGAGTTGCTGGGAGAATGTTCTTGAGCAGACAAGAAAACATGAGCTCTAATGTACAAATGACTTTGCAAAGGGACATGTGTATCTCAGACCCATGATGAATTTTCCCAAGGGCTTTCCAACAAAGGTACATATCCTTCCATATATTTATCTGTGCCAAACTAAGATGGATAGAATATTTTTGCATCATGCTGCTCATATTTTTCTTTATTCAAAACTATGTTGTAGAGATTCTCCTATGTTAGTACATAGAGACCAAACTCAATCTTTTTAATGACTGTTTAGTATTCAGTAGCATAGAGACATCATTATTTATTTAGCCAGTCTCCTGTTGATGGACATTTATGTTGTCTTCAATGTTTTATTTGCTACTGGAAATAATACTGTAGATAACCTTCTTGCATAAATACATATCCTTGAGTGTTTCAGAATCACAAACTTCCAGAAGTAAAATTATTAGACCAAAGCTAAGTGCATCTTGAATTGTGATAAAGCTGCTAAAGTGTCCTCCACAAAGACTACTGCCGAGAGTATTCCAGTGGTGTAGGAATGTGACAAGTCAATAGCATGTTTGTTTTAAAGTGGGGCTCAACTTTAAAGTGTTGCCAGAACCATATGAGATAAATCGCTGACCCCTCCTCTCCAGGCTGTGGGAATGTGACAACTCCAGCTGGTCTAGGGAGCTGGAGAAGCAGAGAATTGGAACAGTGAGAGGAGAGAGCAGACAACACAGGTCTGAGGAGCTGTTGGGTGTCCAGGGCAGGGAGCCCCGCTCTAGCCTGGTTCTTCAAACCACTCCTGTGAGGTCCTGGGCAGGTGGTCAACCTCTCATTGTCTGATCACAACAAACATGATCCAGGGAGGCAGCAAACATAAATGAGATTGTAAATGTTGGGCAAGAGACTGCAGACTGCCTACTGGTAGTTACCTTCCTCTTCTTTCCTAACACAGCCTCTATTTTGTCTGGGACAATTTCCCCTACTTAACAATAGCATTTCTCCCCTTCTGCAGGTGGTCATGTGACACAGCTCCAGCCAATGAGATGGGAGCAGAGTTGCTGGGGCATTCTGGGAAATTCTGTGGACCACTTATCAGTGATTCTGCTTTTGAGCACTTCCTAACTTTCTTACATAGTTGTAGATATTTGTATATTTCCTTCCTCGGTCGCTAAATCAGCCATTCCTCTAAGGATCTGTGGTTCCTTTCATTTTAGAATCATATTAGAAACCAAGATCTGGGCACTAGGCCAGGGAATTGTGAAGGGACTTCCAGTTCTAAAGCTATAGGATTCTACACTTAGGATAACAGTGGCTCTAAAGTCAATTGATTATAGGGAGGATGAAATGAGATCTGCCATGTTCCATAAATATTTGTGTGAGCAGTGCCTGATGGAGGGGGCACCTGTAACACATTCCACTGTTCGCACGTTTATCTCCATCATCACCAGTTCCCACCTTGGATCTTTGCCTGGTACCGAGGTCCCCACGACTTGGGACACAGCCTTGCTCCTGGAACACCCACTCCTCCCCTCTCACTCCTTGTCTCAGCTTCCCCAGAAGTAGTCCCCGTGACAAGGATTTGAGGGTGAATGGTTGAGTGCTGAGGTGGTCCAGGTAAGCAACAGGAGGACTGGGAAAGTGAGACAGGGAAGGGAAGGAAGCCAATAAGAAGTGCATATTGAGCAGGTGACTCCTGCTAATGGCAGGGTCTCAGTCCAGGGGGCGGAGCAATCTGGGAGGTGAAGTAGAACAGCCTAGGGGCTGTCCCACCTGTGGGGAGGGGCCAGGAAGTGGGAGGGCTTACCTCCAGCCCCAGCCTTCTCTGGCTGAGGGCTGGTCCTGGGCATCAATGCTCCTGGGCCCCAGCCCGCCCTGTGTGCTGGCCAAGAGGAAGCCCTCACTGAGGGTTCTTGATGTAGAAGATGCAGCAAGTCTGGGACAGGGGTGCAAAGGCACCAGCAGCAACCTAGATTCCCACAGCCTGGAGCCTCATTCTGAAGCAGAGAGCAGGCCCCCTTGGTGAATGGAGCTGCTCCTGTCTGCGTACCACCCGCTGCTGGACACTTGGCCTGGCCCAGCCAGCCATCTCTCACTTGTCACCAGAATGTCAGGTTTTGTCTCCCATCACCTGTCACCTTCCTGTCTACCTTGGTGGGGAAACACATGGTCCAGATCCTCACTGTTTTATACATGATCCATCCCAATGTTGACCCACACTCCTACTGCTGAGTGGTACCCAGAGCATCCTCAGATCAGTCATGAGACACACGAGGGGCTGGAAGCTAGGGCTCCCTATCCCAGCTCAACAAGTTGTCTGGGCATCATCTCAAGTCAATAGTCACTTATTTCTCTGAGCTCCTACTGTGTGTCAGACACCATGCTGGGAGCTTCCTATGATCCTCACATCCTCCCTGTGAAGGAGGGTTCAATAGCTGCACCTTTTGGGTAGGGAAACTCGGGATCTGAGAGCTTAAGTCTCAGCCCCAAGGTCACCCACCTGTCACTAAGGAGCCTTGAAGGGGACCCACATACATCCCACCCTTCCCCTGCCCTTGTCTTCAGTGATGTGGTTTTCAGTAACCTCCGGGTATAACCTGCACTGCAGTCCCCTTCCTAAATCCTGGCCATTGTTTACCTGGAATAAGCCTGGAGCTCCCACCGAGTCAGTGTCAGAGATGATTCCCAGGCTGGTGCCCAGCAGCAGACAGAGGCCCTGTGTGAAATCCAGCCCTGCTCCCTGATCGTGACTGATTTACCCAACAGTAATTAGTTCATTATGTCTAAAGTATGTCTGATTCCTCTGGAGGCTTTGTAGTAATTACGAGTTGGTGTGTTATGAAAAATGGTTTATGGAGTCTAAAAGCCTTGGACAAAGAGCTCAGTGGCAAGGCTGTTGGGCCTACACGAAAGAACTTTCTGGATGTGAACCAAGACCTGTGACCAGCTCTACTCTGGTCCCTGGCCCCCATTCTCACTGCCCCTCTGATCCTGGGAGTCCATTTGTGCAGCTTTTGGGGCTCACCCCCTCCATCACCTTGTGAGGGAGGCGCTGGTCAAATCACTGTCCTCCATCTACAGATGAGGAAGCTGATGCCCAGAGAGGGCAGGCAGCTGGCCTGAAGTCACACAGCAGGAAATTGGGGGATTCCTGCATGCCTGACTCCTCCGCAAGGGTTCCCTCTCCTCCCCCTCACCACCCTCCCCACAATCGTCCTCAGAGGAAAGCACAGACTGAGACCCCCCTCCACCCTGGGGCTGCGGGGGAGTCTTGGGCTCACAGAGAAGCCTCCATCTGAGTATCTCATGTCCTGGTACCCAGACCCCTCTTTCTAGGTCTGTACCACATCCTCCTTTCTCCTCCTCCCCTGAGTCCTGGGCTGTCACTTCCTTAATGTGCCCACTTTAATTATTACCTTCAAGGAAGACTCAATCCAGGAGACAAACCTAAAAGAACTTCTGATAACTGAAGGCATCCTGCCTCCCTCAAATGCAAAAGGGGCCCCTGTATTTATACACCGCTAACCTCTGCCAGGGCTGAGCCGCTCCTGACTCTGTGCATCCGGGTCCCCAGGGGCACTGGGGCTCAGGCAGTCCCCTACAGAGATGCACTGGATCGGGAGGTACCACGATGCTTTTCATCCACATGTAAGACTTAAATTCAGTCACCTGAGCTCTCTGAATCCACTCTCCTCACCTATAAAGTGGGAATGCTACTTACCTTCTTCAGAACTCAGTTTTCCCCTAAGGGAAAAAAAAAGAGAGAGAGAGAGACAAGAGTTCAAATACTTGTAAGCTCAGCAAGGATGCAGACCTGCGGCTGCATCCCCGGCCCTTCACAAGTGGCTGCTGCTGCTGCTGCTAAGTCGCTTCAGTCGTGTCCAACTCTGTGCGGTCCCATAGACAGCAGCCCACCAGGCTCCTCTGTCCCTGGGATTCTCCAGGCAAGAACAATGGAGTGGGTTGCCATTTCCTCCTCCAACACAAGTGGCAGGAGGACCGAATGTTTCTGTGAAGCCGTCCACCAGCAGTCCCGCTCCCGGGCCTCCCTCATGGGGGTGAGGTGGCAAACAGGGCTGGCTGAGCAGTGTGACAGGGCCCATCAGTCTCTGAGCCCCAGGAGCGGAGATGTGGGGTTCAACCAGAACAGCCTGGAAACCCCTTCCGTGTCCTCATGGCCAGTCTGATTCCAGCAACTCGAGGAGGGCCTGAAGTCACTGGGGAAAGTTGCCTAACTGGGGCAGAGGCTGGTGAGAGCCAGGGGAAGAAGCAAGGGGCTTGGCAAACCTCAAAGGGAACTAGTTCATGTGCACCTGGACATGGGGCACGTCCCTGGGGGACCCGCCCTTTTTCCTCACTTTTCTGGAGCTTGAGAAGTTCCTCCTCCCTCATCACCGGATGCCTCCACAGGCAAAGGGCTGAGCCTAGGGGGGTTACAGGGAGGAGTGAAGGATCTGAAGGCCCAGTGAGAATGAAGCAGGACTCAGCACCTTGGTCACCCCGGGACTGGGGACAATCGGAGGATGGGGAGAACCTTTGTGTTTCCTCTCCTGTGAGATCAGGGGATCCTAGGCCACTTCCAAGTCTCTCCCTCCCCCAAGATGCTCTAATTCTCTCCTCCTCCCCCAGCCCTTTCCTCTCAAAGAGCCCTTGGGCCAGCAGGGGAAGGGGCACATTGGCCTGAGATTCTGCGGCCAAATGCGGTGGCCAAACCAAGGTCTCCTGACTCCCAGTCCAGGGCCAGTGGTCCTCCATGGCCCCTGGGGAGTCAGAGGTGAGGGTTCCCACCTGCCAGCTCCCTCAGAAGGGGAAGGGGGATGAGCCTGTGGCTCACCATCTGTCCCCACTCAAAGAAAATGAACTTGGAATGGAAGGCGCCCAGAATCCACTGTGCGGATGAGGAAGCCAGGGCTAGGGGAGGTCAAGAGATCCTTCTCCAGGATCCTACACGTGGGCACTGGAAGAGCTGGGATTCACACCCAGGTCTTGGGAGCTGCAGAGGCTGAAGCTTTGGTGACAGAGCCTGGACCCCGCTGGGTGTGGCCCACTCTCCTAGATCTGGGAAGCCCCTGCAGACTGTGAGAGCAACTCTGTGTTTCCCAAACCCCAGGCCCCCATATCTGAGCACGCCTGTCCCTTTAACCCCCTGACAGCCTCCGAGATTGCAGCCGACCTGGGCCTGGGACGCGCCTGTGTGCTGTGTGCCGTGGCTCAGCCACCTGGCCCTGGGATGCTGGCTGCGCTCGTCCATCTCATCGGCAGATCTCTTCTGCTGCTTCAAAGCCCTCAGCTCCCCCAGGATGCCCAGGAGAGCAGGAACAGCCAGGCCAAGCCTCCCAGCACCGCTGCCTCCATCAAGGAATACATAATGCTGGACTCCATCAATGTGACAGCTGTCTGGAGCCTAAGCCCATGCTGAACAGAGGGCAGGAGGCCAGTGACCCACAGCACAGATGCCCCAGATGAGCTCTCTCCCCTTGGGCGGCCAGGCACAGGTGGGGCAACCATGCAGTTCCTGCAGCCTGGTGGTAGCAGGACAGTGCTCTCCAAAGCCCAGTTCAGTTCAGCTCAGTCGCTCAGTCGTGTCTGACTCTTTGGACCCCATGGACCACAGCACGCCAGGCCTCCCTGTCCATCACCAACTCCCGGAGCTTACTCAAACTCATGTCCATCGAGTCGGTGATGCCATTCAACCATCTCATCCTCTGTCATCCCCTTCTCCTCCCGCCCTCAATCTTTCCCAGCATCAGGGTCTTTTCAAATGAGTCAGTTCTTCGCATCAGGTGGTCAAAGTACTGGACTTTCAGCTTCAACATCAGTCCTTCCAATGAACATTCAGGACTGACCTCCTTTAGGATGGACTGGATGGATCTCCTTGCAGGCCAAGGGACTCTCAAGAGTCTTCTCCAACTCCACAGTTCAAAAGCATCAATTCTTCAGCCCTCAGCTTTCTTTATAGCCCAACTCTCACATCCATACATGACTACTGTAAAAAGCATAGCCTTGACTAGATGGACTTTGTTGGCCAAGTAATGTCTCTGCTTTTGAATATGCTATCTAGGTTGGTCATAACTTTCCTTCCAAGGAGTAAGTGTCTTTTAATTTTATGGCTGTGATTTTGGAGCCCCCAAAAATAAACTCAGCCACTGTTTCCCCATCTATTTGCCATGAAGTGATGGGACCAGATGCCATGATCTTAGTTTTCTGAATGTTGAGCTTTAAACCCCAGCCTCCCTTGATTGACAACCAGCCCCAGCCAGAGACAGCCCAATTTCTTGCATCGTCCCACCCTTAGAAAAGCACTAAAATCTCTAGCTGAGATATGTGTGTCTTGTGACCAGCAGCAACCTTCTCCCGAGATGGGTGCATAAGTGCATGCACCCCTTCTCCAAAACCACATATATACTGACCTCCCCACCACCCTTCTAAGCAGCTCCTCAGACCTCTCAGAGCATGTGTCCTGGCCTCTAGTCTTCAGTAAGCCCCCAAATAAAACTGAAACTCTCAGCTCTCACGTGGTGCATTTTTATTTCCGTCGACAAGTATAATTCATTTATAGGCTCTCTTAACGGTTATTTCTTGTCTCCAAAGCATGTTCTTCATGGAGAGATCAATTCCAAGAAAACACCTAGAGTCTGTGGAAATTAAATCTATTAACAAGTGAGAAGTGCCCGATTGCTAAAGGGAAGGCTTTTGACTCAGACCAAGAAATGTGGAAACTCGCTGTTCGGCTGGGAGCCCTGGGGGACAATTTACACTTGATATTTTATTTCTTCCAAGTGGTTGAAATTCAATTTCATTTAGTCCAGAGAAGATGACTAAAGGAGACTCATCAGAGAGCAAATCAGCTCCAAGTGGTAGACGGGGAAGGCCCCCATATCACCACCCACCCACCCCCCGCCGCCCTCCCTAGGTTGGTTTGGACAGAAGGCATTCTCACATGCTCAGGGATCCAGGAAATCAGAAATACCAGCTCAGCACCACAGTCCATTAGGAAAGGGGGCCAGGTGGGGATCTGAGTCAGCAGAGGCCGCTTTTAGAGGCCATGGGGTGGGGAGTGAGGGGAAGGAGAGACAGTCCCCTTATTTAGAACATCTGAAAAGTGAAAGTGTTAATTACTCAGTCATGTCCGACCTGAGATAGGACTGTAGCCGGCCAGGCCCCTCTGTCCATGGGATTCTCCAGGCAAGAATACTGGAGTGGGTAGCCATTCCCTCTTCCAGGGGATCGTCCCAACCTAGGGATCGAAGCCAGGTCTCCTGCATTGCAGGCAGATTCTTTACCGTCTGAGCCACAAGGAAAACCAGAACATCTGAAGGGGAAGGTGGGTAATTTCCAAAGATTCTGAGTGCCAGAAAGTACAAAGCCCAAGGTCTCATCTGACCAGAATCCCCTCAATAAAAATTAGACTTTGACTGTAGAAATAAGATGAACTCCCAGCCAGTGGCAGCTGCTTACGTGACCGGCCCTGTGCTGAGTGCTTGCTGTGTATTACTTCATGTAAACCACATAATAGCTCAAAGGTACAAAATTGTGGTGAAACGCATTATTGTCCCCGCTTTCCAGAGGAGGAAACAAGTTCAGAGAGATGGTGGCATCTGCTCTGAACACAGTAGCTCTGCCCCAAAACTCGGTCTTCCTTGTATCAAGCTTCTCCATATGCTGGGCCTAACTCCTGCTTGCACACCCCCAAGGACAAGGAGCTCACCACCTGTCAAAGTAACCCTTCCCATGTCTAGACAGCTTTAATTGCTGGAAAGTCCTTCGGGCCCCATCGAGGACTGTGACTGCCTCTTCCAGGTGGCAGCCCTTCCTGTACTGGATGAGAACTGTCTCCACGAAGTGTTTCTTCTCCAGTTTGGACAGCTGCATTTTCCTCAGCTGTGTGACTCATCACACGGCCTGCTCAGAGCTTGCTCCTGGGACCAAGCTTGAGCTTCCCAAGTCCTTTCACTTTGTCTGATAAAGCTGGATGCAACCCTTCAAGGAAGAACTTACAGGGGTAGACAGATGCTAAACACATCATTGGAGAAATCATTGCAGGGGAATGAAACACGATATTGCACCACTGAACACGTGAAGTACTGCAGTCTGCAATTAAGTGGTACTCATGAGGCATGGCCAGGATGATCGGAGTCTACCTGTGAGAGAGCAGGTGCCCACAGTGAGGGAAGCTCACACCGCTCCCTGAATAGCTGGGCCAGAGGGAGCCTCAGCTCTGGATCAGAGGGTTCCCCGTGGGTCTGGGCCAGGTCCCTCAGGTGTGTGCTGACTCATGCTGGCAGGACCTGTCCCACCCCAGGCAAGACTGGTAAGAATTCGTGGGTCTGTGGGTCTCTCCACGTCTCTCGCCCATGAGACCCATCCTGCCTGAGAGCCAGTCAGGGAGGGATAGGGGCCAGCAGCAGACATTCTCCAGACGTCTGTACTTTGCAGGGAAAACGAATGCTGTCCAGGTGAACCTGTTGACGTGCGATGCACTGTGGCCGGGGGGAGGTCATGGTCCTCGGGGTCAGGCAGCCCCTGCTGTGAATCCTGGCTCTTTTAAACTGTGGGAGCCTGGCCAGCCACTCAGCATCTCTGGGCCTCTGTTTCTTCGCCAGGCACATAAAGCTAATAATAACTACTTCTCAGAGGTCATTCTATTTTTAGAGTCAAATGAGAGCTTCAACAAGATGGCCCAGACATGTGCCTCCATATATCCATTATTTCATAGATCAAGGATGAATAAAATGCAGAGGGTCGACTAGGAGGACGGACATATATTTCTACTTTTCCCCTCTTACCTGACCTTGGACCAGGTCTCTAGATGACCTGGCCCTTCATAGAGGACTCTTCCCCTGGCCCAGACACCTCTTCCATGCTGTCTCCCAGACTTTCTCTTGTCGTTCCCCATGACTCTGCCCTGGTCTCCATGTGCTTCCCACTCTTCCCTGTCCCCATCTTTGGGACTGGACGCTCTCCAGTGCCCTGGGCTCATCCCAGACACTCAGGCGTGAACTGCCCAGTTCAGAAGACAATGGCAAGGTTCTGTCTGCCTTGAAACCAGGCATGCATTAGGCCCCAGGGGAAGACACATGAATCATGGGTGTTGGGCTGCACATCGGGAAGGCACCTCTGCTCTTCTGCCTCCTACCTGCCTGGCCCTTCACTAAGACCCAAATCCAGTGGGATGGGTCTGGAGGCCAGCTCATAGCAGGTGGACCAGTGCTGCTGAGCATCCCCGTGCACTGGGAAATTTAGCTTCCCCAGAGCACTAAATTGGCCTCAGGGGTTCACAGTAGGTGTGTTCCTGGGCTATACTGAAACCAGGGTCTGTCCTGAGCCTGGTGATCAATGTGCCTGGTGCAATAGAGAGAGTGCTTCTCCACACAGCTGCCATTGAGGAATTACAGGGTCTTGGAAAATGGAGTTGGGAGGCTTTGAAGACAGACCACAAGGAGGGTGAGGCTGCAGGCAGGGGCGGGAAAACCTGGCAGAGGAAGCCCCCACCAGGGTCCTTCAGCCTGGATCTCAGCCTCAGCTCCCCAGCCCACTTACTCACGACCTTGGGCAAACCCCTTAACTCCTCTGAACCTCAGTTCCCCTAGGACCCTGTGAGGGTTGCACGAATATAATGCATGTGAAAGTGTCCAGCACAGCACTTGGTTCAGTAAAGATGGGTTAGAACAAAACCTCATCCACTATGATGAGGAAACCTGGGACCAGAATCCAGTGTTCTGATCCCCGAGCTCTGACCCTCCTGCCTCCCTTTGGTGGTAGAGGCTAAACCCAGTGTCTCTCCCTTTGGACTCAACAACGAGTGACTTCACACATGGTACCTCCCTTGGCCATGTGCCCTTTACAGCATTCAAAGATGCCGGGATTCACTAGGGCCCCCCTCCCAGAGATGGGCTCCAAAATCACTGCAGATAGTGACTGCAGCCATGAAACTAAAAGACGATTCCCCTTTGAAAGAAAAGCTATGACAAATCTAGACAGCATGCTAAAATACAGAGACATCACTTTGCCGACAAAAGTCCGTAGTCCAGTAGTCGTGTACAGATGTGAGAGTTGTACCATAAAGAAGGTTGAGCACTGAAGAATTGATGCTTTTGAACTGTGGTGTTGGAGAAGGCTTTTGAGAATCCCTTGGACTGCAAGGAGATCAAACCAGTCAATCCTAAAGGAAATCAACCTTGAAGATTCACTGGAAGGACTGATGCTGAAGCTGAAGCTCTAATACATTGGCACCTGGTGTGAAGAGCCAACTTATTAGAAAAGACTCTGATGCTGGGAAAGATTGAAGGCAGGAGGAGAAGGGTAGACAGAGAATGAGATGGTTGGACGGCATCACTGAATGAGTTCGACGGAATTTGAGCGAACTCCAGGAGACAGTGAAGGACAGGGAAGCTTGGCCTGGTGCAGACTATGGGGTCACAGTCGGACACAACTGAGTGACTTAACAACAACAAACCAGGGATGATTGCAGCTCCACACCAGCTCCTTTCCTGCCTCCCTCCCTCCCTCCCTCCCTTGAGATTCCACATCCATGGGACCATAACTGAGTGAATTTGCAGAGGGATTCTAAAGTCTAGTCAGGTCCCTCGAGGCCTAGTGCACATTCCCTTTAATGACATTCATTAGTCTGTCTGACATCAATACTGTTCTCAGGTTAATATGTGTAACTTAATGAGGCATTATTTTCAGTTAGAAAACTCCTGAAGAAGCGTGACCTCTCCTGATGAACTAAGCTGATGAATAGATTAATACCGGGTTTGAACAAGTTGACCAAAAAAATGAATCTAACTGGCTTCTTTTTCTTCTTTACTGATGGGCCGGACTTAAATTAATTTGCATAAAAAGTGCCCACTTCCTAGGGGAAGAAGCAGGAACAGGACCCTCTTTGGCTCTCTGATTTGTCCTCCATGTACTTGCTGCTTTCCTCCGCCAACCCCCAGCCCCAGCTCCAAGGAGAGAAAAGAGCAAGGGCCAGGATGAGGTGAGGGGAGGAACGGGGTGCCTGAAACTGAACCGCAGGAAGGGCCCAAGCGTGAACGGGGAGCTTCCAGTGGTGACCGAGGCAGACACCACAGTGCACAGAGCTGAGGTCCTGCTGGTCCTCTGTCACTGCCGGCTTTATGGGCTCACTGCTTAGCCCCAGTGCCCAGCACCTAGTAGGCACTCAATAGACATTTGCTGCCAGAGCACAGTAGGTGCTCAACACAGGTAGCTCTTGCTATATCAGTAATTCAAGGAATCACGTGACCTCAAGTGGGAGACGATGCCTATATACATCTGGTGGGTGAACCAGATGATTCCTGGTCCAAGGGTCAAGGATGACCCAAAGGTCAATTTCCTTTGATGACTTGACCCGTTGCCCTTTCCATGGACAATTAAAGCCAGCTGCAGCATGCCAGCTAACTGGGATGCAATTTCCTTTTTCCCAGAAGAGGGCTGCCAGGCCATCAGGCCATGCCAGTTCACTGCCTGCCCCCTCATAAACTGGGAAGAGAGAGGGGCTCAGTACCCCCTCTGTACCCACCCACCTTGCTCAGTGGCTGAATTTCACTCCGAGAGCAAGACTGGCCCTTTTCACAGTGTCCATAGGCAGGTGTGGGGTGGGATTTACAAGGAGGCAGAGCTGTGGAATCAGAGGGACCAGTTGTGCAGCTTGGCCATCGTCCAGATGAGAGGCGACAGTGGGAGCAAAAATCAGCCTCCGTTTTGCAGGGTTGTAGTGAATGTTTGCTCGAGGCTTCCAGCACCATGCCTGGCACACAATAGGTCCTTAGGACCTATTGGTATTCTCTCATTAGTAGTGCATGATGGAGCTGAGAGAGCTGAAATGGAACCCCCGCTGCTTGGCCTCGTGTCCCCTGGCCCAGGAGCTGTGTTCAGTCTCTCCAAGGAGATGAAAATGGCAAAGTCTTAGGCTGCAAATAAAAACCTGCTGGTGGTGAGTTGCAAGGAGCTGTTGGGTCTTGGCAGCAGTGGAGAAAGACCAGAGGGTGGGATTAGATAAGTGACAAATGCTAACCTTTCACACGTTCCCCATGTGCTCACACGGCACAGACCCAGAACATGCTGAAGGAAAGTAACCTTTAAAGGTTATGTCCTCTTTCTCAATTTAAATGAAGTAAGTGTAGGCATTAAAGTACATATATGGTGACTGAACTGTCCCGGGTCAAACCCTCTCCTCCTGTTATATATCCTCCAGATGGGACTTGAACGCGATGTCATTACATCACACATGCTCTGTTCACAGGCGCAAGTGATCGTGTGCGTTTCTGCTGGCAAGAGGCTGAGGGTGCCTTCCTTCAGCCAATGTGGCTTTTAAGTGTATCCGTTTGGGAGGAGGGAGTTCTAAAAAGCACAGACAGCCCAGAGCCTCTGGTTTCTCAGAGTCAGCGGCTTCTGTGGATTGGTTTTGTCCTCAGTGAATGTTTCTGGCAGAGGATTCAGAAGGGAGGTCAGATGTGTTACCCCGGTCTGAACAGTGGCATGAGGAGGGGAGGACTGGACTCCTGAGTGGAGATCGGGCCCCCACACAGACCACTGGGTGGTCTGGAACTCTTTGTTTCCTCTCTCTGGCCTCAGTTTTCCCCAGTGTGTAAAAGAGAGTCCTCGAGCGAGTTGTGCCTAAGGATCCTCCTGAGTTGGACCAGACCATAAGACCAAGTGAACAGAGGATGGTGAACAGACATGGGGTGGAGAGGAGGCGGGAGCGGTGACTCTGCTAAGGGGGCCACTGCTGGAAGTCCGCCTTTACCACTTCAGTCCAGGACCAACTTCCAACCACCAGCCCCTGCATTTCTTTGCCCAGGGTGTGTTCTCTGGTCACCAAATCCTACCCCAGTACCCTGTGTGGTAGAACGTCCCTGTCCTGGTATTAATGCTCCACCCTGGGAATAGCCTTTGGCCAATGGTGAGATCAGTTCAGTTCAGCTCAGTCGCTCAGTCGTATCCGACTCTTTGCGACCCCATGAATCGCAGCTTGAGAAGCTGGTATATAAATACCCGGACAGCTGTTCTGATGGGATGGCGGGTACTTCCTGTGCACATATGTGTGACCCTGGCTCCCGGTTTGATAATAGCCTTTTTTGGAGGGCTTCCCTTGTAGCTCAGCTGGTAAAGAATCTGCCTGCCATGTGGGAGACCTGGGTTCGATCCCTGGGTTGGGAAGATCCCCTGGAGAAGGGAAAGGCCACCCACTCCAGTATTCTGGCCTAGAGAATTCCACGTTCATGGGGTCACAAAGAGTCGGAGACGACTGAGCGACTTTCACTTTCACTTTCCCCTCCCTGACTCACTTCCCTTCTGCCCTGAAGTGCTTCTTTCTACCTTAATTGCAGTCACTGAAGCCTTAAATTTTGCCAACAGGGGACCCAAAACGAAGACGATGACTGAGAGGGAGAAAGGCTCGGGCGGGTACCTGTCCCACCGTTGCGCTCCGTTATTGGGAGCTCTTTGGGCTGCTTTCCTTTGTGTGTGTTTGATGTTACATGATAACAGTAATAAGAATAATAGCAGAGCCCTTTTTGCTGAGATGCCCTGAGTATACTGAAGGGATGGGAGAGGCAGGACACTGGACAGACATCCAACACCCGGAGTATGCTAATGAAGACGTGAGATTTGTCAGATGATGTGTGGATGAATGAATGAAATGTGCTAGTCACTCAGCCATGTCTGACTCTTTGTGAACCCAGGGACTGTGGCCCGCCAGGCTCCTCTGTCCATGGAATTCCCCAGGCAAGAATACTGGACTGGGTAGCCATTCCCTTCTTCAAAGGATCTTCCCGACCCAGGAATGGAACCCAGGTCTCCTGCATTGCAGGCAGATTCTTTACCATCTGAGCCACCAGGGAAGCCCATGAACTGTTGGGTAAATGAATGAACCAAAGAATCTTGGAATAAATGCATGAATGAGCAATGAATGAATGAGTCAGGAGTGAATGAATGAAGGAAAGGATGAAAGAAGAAATCATATGTGAGGAAACTGGTGCCCAAATGGACAGTGGAAGGATGAGTGGATGAAAGGACACACATGGGAATAGAGGGAATAAATCAGGGAATGAATTAACATGTGAATGAGCATGTGAAGAGATGAGTAACAGATCAATACATGAAAAACACCTGAAGAAGTGAATGAATGAATGAATACACATAGAAGTCTAGGAAACAATAAGCAAATATATAATTATACAAATGCATAAGTACATGAATGATGATGTGTTCTGGCTGGACATTGAGAGGGTTATTTGTAATGTAGAAAACCCTCAAACCTGAGACAGTGTCTCTGTTTGGGTATTGGGGGCCAAGATCTTAGAAAATCAGCATGTTCTTCTCAGAAAAATTTCCAAAAGTGACTTTAGTTTGGATTTAATAAAAAGGATTTTTAAGCAAATATCTATGATGCAACATAGTGGGCCACTCCCCGGGATAAACCCTGGGTTCAGAGACAAGAGCTAAATGGAACTGACTACCTTGTTTTCACAATTAGGTCACAGATAATGACCTATTATATAGGAAACTCCCAGCATGATTTTAATAATTGCTATGTAAATAACACATTTACACTGTCTCCTTACAAATCAGCCTCCAGGAGGTAGCAATTACCATTGGTGTGGGAAAGTTAGCTAAGCAACCTAGGAATGAGGAAGGGAGTTGGCACATCCCCACGATCATCCCCGGAGGCCCCGAGGCCAGGTGATGCTGGGGACGGAGCTCAGGTTTGGCGAAACCTGGGTCCAGGACACCAGGTGAGTCCCTCCCCGATCTGGGCCTGGTCAGTCTCCCTGTGAAGTGAAGATGGTCTCCAAATGCCCAGACTCCCCGGGTTATCCAGGAGCTCCCACTCTAGACCCAGGTCAGGGTCAGAGTTAGTCACCGCCCCCCCCGCCCCAACGGTGTCCCGACAGCTCTGGCACAGCTTCATCACGGAGTAACAGGGTCTCAGTTTCCCCCCACCAGACTGGGGACAAGGCTGATCTTGTCCTCAGCCTACGTTCAGCACCCAGTGAGGGACCTGCACACAGTAGGTCTCAGCAAATGCTGGTGAAGGAACACTTGCGTCAGGCTGTGCCGTGTGGGTTTGAGAAGCCGCTTTACTCCCTTTCAGGACCACAGGGCCAGACTCCTCCCACCAGCAAGAGGCGCAGGTCGGGGAAGGACAGCCATGAGTTTCATGCAGCTGAGCTTATCCAGGGGATCAAGAGCCTGGAGGTGGCCCCTGGTGGGCTCAGGGGACCCATGACCACGAGGTACCTTGCGGTCTGTCACCTGTAGAACCTCCGCCAGTTCCAGGACCTGTCTCCCATTTCAGCTGATGGTGCTGGGCTCAGAGACCTAGTGATGCTGTGGCTGGTCCCCTCCATGGCTCTGCCTGGCAGGACTGTCCTGGCTGAACTCCTCCACCCCTCTGCTCTCTCGAGCAAGTCCAGCCTCTTGGGGTAGCCCCTAGCGAGTGTCCTGGGAACTGAATTGACGGGTCCCTCCTCACCTATTCAGGATGCCAAGAACTGCACCCACTCCCCCCCACCCAGGCCACCTCTGGCTGGGGGAACCACAGGTTGGCAGACAGGCGGCTGAGAATCCTCTTGTGTTTGCTACATTCTTTGGTTTGCTCTTGATCATCACAAATTGCCCTTGGAGACAGAGGAGGAAGTTATAAAAACTTAAAGGAGAAATAGGCAGCCATTAGCTAAAGTCACAAGATGACAGCAAGCTGAGCAGGAGTCCTTCATCTTACCTCTGCTTTCTGTCTACCCCGATTTCCTCCTTTGAGTCTTTCTTCCTTTATTTTCTGTTTGACTTATATTCTTCTGTCCATTGTGTCTATCAAATATCCTTCATTACCTGTCTTCTTCTATTGGTTGCAAAAGTCTGCACCCTATTTCTCTCAGTTGATCACTCACCTTAAAATGAAATGCAGACTTGTTTAGAGTTTACATAGTTTAAAGTTAACATCTCCTTCCTTCCTCTGAACAACACCAAGATCATCAAATAGCTTTAATCTCACATCTTAAGGTTGGTTTTATCTAATGCTGTGATTCCATCTTCTTTTTCAACCTCTAACAACTTAATTGTTATTATTATTATCATTGTTGGTTTCCCCCTTATTTATTTAGGCATAAATGGTTAGATTTATCCCAAGCACATGGCTATTTCTACATGCTTTTCCTGCTTTCATTCTGTTCTTCCTTCTAAGTCCAATGACTTTCAAAAGTGATCTTATATTCATTCTTTTAGCAAGATCTGTTAAACTCTTTCCATTTTTAATTTGAAAATATCTTTTTTTTCCCCTCTGTATCAAATTTCGAGTGATGGTTTAGCTAGAACTCCAATTGTCTTTCAGTAGTTTGGCAACAAAAGTAGTATTCCAGTGTTTTCCGGTCTCTATTGTTGCTGTGGAGCAGTCAGTTCTGTATTTGTCTTTCTCAACTGATCTGTTCTTCTCTTGTTGTCTTTTTCAAACTGTAAACTTATTTCTAATTGGTTCCCTCATGCTCCCTTCCATTCACTACCATTCTACCAGTTCTAATCAGTTTATAGATTTGTTGTGCCTGTTTTAGAAGTTAAATAAACAAAATTACACTGTGTTTTCTCATTTGTGTCTATTTTTTTCTTTCTTCTCAACATTATGTTTGTAGTTGTAGAATTAATTCCATTGGTATAGAGGCAGGTATAGATATAGGTATCAGCAGATCAAGAAGTAGATCTAAATATAAATATAGATTATTTTCAAAGCCTTCTTCGGATTCTTCAGGCTTTCTGAATCTGAAAATTACCTTTCCATAAGTTCTGAAAAGTTCTGGGTTCTTATTTATTTATTTCCTCTTTTATTCCCTTTTCCTATATTCTAGGAAACCTATTTCATGTATGATGGATCATCTTATTCTAATATAATGTCTCTTGACCTCACTTTTATATTTTTCACAATTTACTTTTCTGATATATATTCTGGAAATGTTCATTTTGTTAACATTCCTGTTTACTTATTTTCTTTCTAGTTTTGCCTATTCTGCTATTTTACTCATTCACTTTTAATTTACTGATTATATATTTCATTTTTAGAGAAAAAAAATTTTTAATATGGTTGCTCCTTTTTTCATAGTATTTGGTTCCATTCTCGTGATTTTTAAAGACAATTTTTAAGACCAGTTTTACATTCACAGCAAAGTTTACAGGACAGTAGAGACATTTCCTGTATCGCCTCTGCCCCCACCACGTGTAGCCTCCTTTGTTATCAGGCTTCCCTGGTGGCTCAAATGGTGAAGAATCCACTTGCAATGTGGGAGACCTGGTTTGATCCCTGGGTTGGGAAGATCCCCTGGAGGAGGGCATGGCGACCTACGCCAGCAATCTTGCCTGGAGAATCCTCATGGACGGAGGAGCCTGGTGGGCTACAGTCTGTGGGATCACAAAGAGTCAGACACGGCTAAGCGATGAAGCACAGCACATAGACATCTCCCATATCCCCTCCGTCCCCACCATGTGCAGCCTCCTTTGTTATCAATGCCCTCCTCCCAGAGTGATGTTTGGTGAACCCACATGAAGAAATAATAACCATCAAAATCTATAGTTTACAGTAGGGTTCACTCTTAATGTTGTACATCCTGTAGATTTGGATACATATATAATCACATGTATTCCCCATTATAATTGCATAAGTTACTTTCGTTGCCCTAAAAATCCTCTGTGCTCCACCTACTCATCCCTCTCCCAGAATTATTTTGATTCATGTCTTTATTCTAAACATACTTATCTTAGAGTTTCCCTTGGAATCAATCTATTATTCGAGGTTCTTTAGATTCTCTCCCTATTCTTTTGTATCTGCTACTTCTCATGCATAATGTCTATTCTTCAGTGGTTCTGGAATTTTGGTTTTTGAGCTCCTCTTCACTGGGGTCTTATCTGTGGGAATCCTGTATTGCCAGGTGTAAGGCGTGGCCCACTGAACTACTCTGGATTGGCTTCTTCAGATCCCCCAGAAATATCATCAGCCTGGGACCAGTTATGGCTTAGTTCCTTGGCTTCTCTGTTCAAAAATCTAACGTATGGGATAAATTAAAACCATCAGCCCAAGGGAGGTGCCGATTTGTCCACAATTTTCCAAGGGAACTCTTTGTTGTTGCTCTACCAAGAATACAGATGGAGACAGACTTGCTTCCCTACAATCTCCTGAGCTTACTGAGCTGGGCTTAGTTACTTAGTCATGTTCAGCCTTTTGCTACACCACAGACTGCAGCCCACCAGGCTCCTCTGTCCATGGGGATTCTCCAGGCAAGAATACTGGAGTGGATTGCCATTCCCCTCTCCAGGGGATCTTCCCAACCCAGGGATTGAACCAGGGCTTCTACAACACAGGTGGATTCTTTACCAGCTGAGCTACCTAGGAAGCCCATTGCAGACTCCTAGAACTTCTAAATGGAATGTTTTTCTGATACACTTGTTCACTAAGGACATAGATCTTCAAAGGCTCCAACTCCCTATGGGGGCCATACGCCCAAATCCTGGGTTCCCATGGTCACCAAGCCTTCATTATCCTGAGAGAATGCTACGCCTGAACCCTCAAGCTACCAAGACTCACAGCCTCACTCCCACCTCCAATAAGGCAGCCACCCCAGCGTGTACACTTGCCACCCTGGTGTCGATTCCTCTCCACTGCCTGGAGGTGACCCTCTCTTTTCCACTATATTTGAACAAATATTTCTAGGGTTCATAGAGGGAAGTTTCAGGACAAGAGTCAGAAGCAAATCTCTGAGATAGGCCTTTCCCCTGCACCTCCCACCCTGGGCCCACCTGCCCTGAGTCTGAGGATCCCAGGGAGTATCTGGTCAGGGATCCAGGAGGCCGGTGGATTTATGAATAAGGGCTCAGCTAACGGGGCTGCGCGTGGACACTGATTTGGAGCACAGCCGATGTGCTCATTAACATCTCCGGACACATGCCAGTCTTCACCTGGATGTGTATGCACGTTTCTTCCTGCTCCCATGGGCCTGGGTTTGTGTGGGAAGTGCCCAGAACTTCTGTAACTGAGGCCTAGATCAGTGACAAATAGGAGTGCACACGCATGCACCACCCCCTGCTGCCTTAAGGGAGAGAACGATCTAGATTCATATGAGCACAAAATGGAAGGGCAGTTACCTGGGGCTATGTCAACACCGGGGTGTCCGTCTGGGCTGGGGTGTTTTCTAGGTATGTGACTTTAGGTAAGTCAGTTATCTTCCCCGAGCCTCATCTGGGAGCTAGAGATAATAAAGCCCACCTGGCAGGGTGCCCTGGAGATGGAGACAACATGGGCAGGTGTGCCAAGCCGCACACAGCGACACCCTAGGAAAGGAGTCAGGCAGCTCGGTGCTCAGTCAGGGCAGACGGACCTGGGTCCAAGGAGTCATCAAGTAGGATACACTTGAGTTGGATCAGAACATTCATTCTACCAGGTAGGAAGGGAGGGAAGGCTGTCTAGGCAAAGGAACCAGTGTATGCAAAGGCTGGAGACGGTATAGTGTGGAATGTTCTGGGACAGGGGGTGGCTCTGTGTAGCTGGTGTGGTGGGGGAGGATGGGAGGGGCTGTAAACTTTGGGGATCTCTAGACCCAGGGGATGGACGTGGGGATGAAAATGTTCCAACAGGTTGTGGTCAGCCAGAGCTGAGTGTGGGTCAGAGAACTGGGGTTTTTGTGATAGCAATTAATAGGAAATGGACATGCCTGTCTTCAGAGGACTCAGACCTTCAAGACCCAGGAAGTAACTCCTAACCACTACACTCGGCATCACAAGTCCCCTTCAGTGTCCCTTGTAAATAGATTCTGGAGGTCTGGACAGAGTCCCCAAGGGACACAGCTCTGATTAAAGGGGTCAGAGGCAATTGACTCACGGATTGGAGGAAAGAAGTTTGCCTAGTGGAGCAGTATGCTACACTGCTAATATTATGCAGGAGACCTGGGTTCGATCCCTGGGTTGGGAAGATCCCCTGGAGAAGGAAATGGCAACCCACTCCAGTACTCTTGCCTGGAAAATTCCGTGGACAGAGGAGCCTGGTAGGCTACAGTCCATGGGGTCACAAAGAGTTGGACACAACTGAGAGACTTCATTCAGTATCAGTATTTCATTGATATTATTAGGAGTATAATATTAATAATAATTAATGAGCAATGTAGCTAATACCTTATGCCATGCACTAAGCTCAGTACTGTGAGTGTGTAGTGTATATATCAGTTTATTTCATCGTCAAAAGCCCTCCTAAGGAGAATACTAGCTTTATCCTCATTTTACAGTTGAGGAAACTGAGGCACAGAGCAGTTGAGTTCACTAAAGAATGGAAATTGGGTGTAGGGTGGGGGTGGCCCAGACTTGGGGGTCAGGTGGGGGTCAGAGTTCACATCCCCACCTGGCTCCTCACCAAGCTGTGTGCCCTTGAGCAAATGACTCTACCTTTCTGAGCCTCAGTTTCCTCCTCTGTCAAATGAGGGATGGGCTAGGAGCCCCTGCAGGACCCAAGGCCTAGCAGGGGCTGCAGAGATGAGAGTGCCCCTCCCTCCATAAGGGGCAGGTGCCAAGTCCCTGCTCTGGGTGCAGGCACCTTCAGGGTCGCCCAGAGGAGGGGTTGATCCCTTAGAGAGGGGCTGCCTGGGCTGCCTTCTGGGAATTGCCAGGAGTCTGTGGAGCACAGAAATCCCAGGGATATGAAACACAAGTGCCACTTCTGGGATCCAAATACCAGCTGGCAGGGAGCAGCGGACCCCAGGGACTAACTCTGCATCTATCCGCAGAGGCGCTGAGCTCCGCAGATGAGACCGGACTCCCCAGCGCAAGGATCTCTTTGATTACTTCCTAATGATAAACATGCTGAAATTATATTGTCAGCAGTTAATTATCACTTGTTAAACAAGTGTGTGCCCAGATTTCTGGTTTCATTTCCATAAAGGTTTACAAAAACTTCCTTTCTGTTATTTATGAGGGCTCTCCAAGGGACAGACACTCATTGTTAGAAACGGAGCTTTTTTAAATGCAGATTTTAAAAATAAACAGGTTTTCTTGGCATTCAGTCAGGGCTCTTTGTATGATACAGAAAACGCTATCTAGTTTATGGAAAAGAAAAGGGGGGAGGGGCGGACACTGGTTCCTGGGGGTCCTGCAGAACTTACTGGGCTTGGATCTGACTCAGGACTGAAATAAGCAGCCCGGGCAGCCCTGTCCATCCTCTCCGCTTGTGGGTTTCACCTCGGCTCTTCTGCTCTTCTGTCTCATTCTTTCTTCTGCAGTCAGGTTTTCTCAGCTTCTTACTCACCTGCAGACATGGCCCTCCTGGCTCTCATAGACATCACACACCCTGGCATCCAAGCCCAGTGGAGGCGACGGGCCAAACCCAGCTCACTGGTACCCTGAACAAATCCTTAGCCTTGCTGATGCCTGTCTGTCTCCAGGGCCAAGTCCTGCCTTACACAGTTAGCACGTGTCAAGGGTCATCACAGGAGCAGATGGTAACCATGCCAGGTATAAAAAGGATGTGTAGCTGCCATTGTTGTTGCTCGGGGATGGTTTTTATGACAATCACAACAGCAGCAGCAATCACAATAATACTGTCCCCTGAGCAGACTAGGAGCCTCTGTACTGGAGAAAGAGGAATGGGTGACAGCTATGTGGGTCAGACCCTCACTGGGTGGCCAAGGGACCCAGAGCAGGTGCTGTGGGATCTCAGCCCGGAGCCACGAGCCCTGACTTCCTGGAAGGTAAGAACGGATCCTTGAAAGGATAAACGGAAGTCATCAACACACAATAGTTGCTCAATAAATGCTGGCTTGCTTTCCAGCCCAACAAACAGTAAACGCCCAATGAATGGCGGAAAGAAGGAGAACACATACTTGGTATATGGGGTGAATGAATAAGGTGCTTAGTTTATAGTACTCAGCTCAGCATCTGGAACATACTATGTTCTCAATAGTCATTATGTATTATGATTATGAATTTTTCAAGGTTCAGTGTGAAGCACTGGGTTAGGGAGGGGAAGGGAGGGGAGACTGGAGAGAAGAGGCCTGAGAGAGGCAGGGTGGGCCCCACCCCCAGTGGGGCCCTCCATCTCCAGCAGTAACTGGAGTTCTAATTTCTAATCATTTTTTTTTTGCAATTTGAAAAGCGGTTTCTTTGGTTCGTGTGAACAGAGTTATCTGCTGGGTTTATCTCCAATCCTTCCCAGGTAGATCTTCATGAAAATGATGTTGCAAAAACTGATGTGTCCTAGTCAACCAAAATGATGGAAAAAGAAAGCATCATGAAGAGGAGGGGAAAACAGGGAGAAGAAGGAGGAGAAAGTGTCTGGAGGTGACTACAGGGAGGTGATGTGAGCCTGTCATTTAGCCAAATTATTTTTTAGCTGAGAGTTAGTTCCCTTCACCTCATAACGGACCATCTTCATGTCTCTCTGATATGAAAGGGACTTTTTCTTATTCTTTTTCCATCCAGCCCTGGGCTCTGGGTCCCCAAGATCTCTCCCCAGGAAAATGGGGCCCATGCCAGCAAAAAGTAAGACCATTCAGTGTAAAAGTAGAAGCGCCCAGAGGAACTTTACAGCCAGATTGTGAGCACAGATGCATCTTGGCCACGCAGGGGCAGGGCCAAATTTGCTCCAAAGGCACTGGGAGGAGGGAGCTCACTGAGGTCAGAGTGACTTCCTTAGCCAGAAAAGCCTCTGCAGAGAGACTGGGATGTCCCTGGTGGTCCCAGGGGTCCTGCTGGGTTGGGAAGATATATGACTTGATTTCCCATGACTGCCCACTAACCAGTATGTGCTGGACCTTGTCTGTGGACGTTGGAGCAGCACCTGGGGGTTTGTCCCACCCTGACTCCTGCCCTTGTCCTGTCATCCCCTCGCTTCACCCACAGGGGCCTCTCTCGCCTCCCAGTGCCCCCAGAACAGGCCAGATCCCCAGGATGTTTAAGCACCTGCTGTTTGCCAAGTATAGATTGGGTGCCAGGATGTCTATGGCAGACATAGATGACTAAGGGGACCCAGAGCCCAGGGCCGGATGGGAAAAGAATAAAACACACCCTTTCATATCAGAGAGACAACGAAGACACCCTTCGGGGTTTCCAGTTGAGATTGAAATTAAAGCAATAACTATGTAAAGAATCAGTGGTAATGAGATGAGGGCCACAGGGGGCCTATCCTGTCAGGGGAAGGTCAGGAGGGCTTCCTGGAGGGAGTGGCTTTTCTATGCTGAGACTTAACGGACGCTTAGAAGTCAATCAGGTGCGATGCCTGGAGGATGTTCCAGAGGAACAGCACCTGCAAAGACTTGGAGGTTCGAGGGGCAGGAAAAAAGGCCCGTGTGACTGCACCATCCCTCAAGGAATGGAGGGGACGGGGCAGGTTAGAGGTCGGCTGAGTCAGACTGCCCTAGGCTTCAAAGTCAGGTAAGGACGTGAGACAAGTACCCTGGAAACCCACGCAGAGTACTGGAGCATGCTTTTGACGCTCCCTCTAGCGGCCGTGCGGAGAATGGGCGGTTGAAGGGGAGACTGGAAGCAGCAAGACAAGGTTGGACGCTGCTGCAGGAGTCCCGGTGAGCAATGATGGGGGCCTGGCCTGGACGCGGCAGAGAAGCTGTGGGTAGGGAAGGAATATTTACAGGATATCAGTATCAATGGTATTAGTGACGCTACAGAGGTAGACATGTCGGGAGACAAAATGTTTACAAATGCAGCCCGTGTTCCATCAGCCCAGGGCAAGAGAATCCTTCTAGTACCTGGACTTTGCTAACAAAAGTCTGTCTAGTCAAATCTATGGTTTTCCAGTAGTCATGTATGGATGTGAGAGTTGCACTATAAAGAAAGTTGAGCGCCGAAGAATTGATGTTTTGAACTATGATGCTGGAGAAGATTCTTGAGAGTCCCTTGGACAGCAAGGAGATCTAACCAGTCCATCCTAAAGGAAATTAGCCCTGAATGTTCACTGGAAGGACTGATGTTGAAGCTGAAACTCCAAACTCTGGCCACCTGAGGCGAAGAGCTGACTCGTTTGAAAAGACCCTGATGCTGGGAAAGATCGAAGGCGGGAGGAGAAGGGGACGACAGAAGATGAGACGGTTGGATGGCATCACCGACTCAATGGACATGAGTTTGAGTAAACTCCGGGAGTTGGTGATGGACAGGGAGGCCTGGCGTGCTGCAGTCCGTGGGGTCGCAGAGTCAGACTCGACTGAGACTGAACTGAGTAATTGGACCACCAGGGGGCGCCCGTCCCAGCTCGCAGGAAGGCTCACCAGGATGAGCTCTTCGCCCAACCGCCCACGTGAGCACCATCCTTCCAGCTGCCTGTGCACCTGGGGAGACGTGCAGCGGCTGCGTCCTGGGATAAGGACACGAAGGCCAGGGGCCTCTGCTGGATGAACAGACCTGGGAGGAACGTGGTGGAAGAGAGGGCTGTGGAGGTGGAAGAGGGCCTGTCCTGGTCTCCCCGGGTCCATGCAACCCCAAGGGGGGGCAGGTCAAAGCTGAGAATGGGGAGGAGAAATGCAGATAGAATCACTGAGGATCCATGTCTCCCCAGGATATTAGCAAGACCCTCAGCGCTGGCAGTGGCTTGGGGCGGTCATCTCACACTCTAGTCAGTATCCATGCTCTGTCTGGAATGGCCCGGAACAGTCACATCTGCATGAGAACCCAGTCGGGAACCCTCAGAGCCCCACCCTGAATCCTGAGGAGCCATCTGGGTGCCCCGGCCCAGCCCTGGGCATCTGCGTGAATCTGGGTGGTTTCTGAGCCAGGCCTGCGAACCCCTGTGAGAACAGGGGTGTCCCTAGAATCCGCTGTGCTCCCCTTGTGGCTCAGCTGATAAAGAATGCGCCTGCAATGCGGGAGACCTGTGTTAGATCCCTGGGTTGGGAAGAGCCCCTGGAGAAGGGAAAGGCTACCCATTCTTGTATTCTGGCCTGGAAAATTCCATGGACTGTATAGTCCATGGGGTTGCAAAGGGTCAGACAAGACCGAGTGGCTTTCACTTTCACTAGAAGCTGCTGTATAGGATTGCAGTGACCAGTAAGGGACAGCATCTCGTTGAGGACAGCATCTCACATGGGGAGCCGAGCCAGCATTCAGGGTGCTCACTGCCTCAGCAAATGTCCACAAGAGCCCCATGTCTCAGCAACAGGGAGAAGCTCGGATTCTAGAAAGCAGAGACACCCCAGCATTAACGGTGAACTGCAGTGTGGATGCTGAGGGTAAGTTCAGTTCAGTTCAATCACTCAGTCGTGTCTGACTCTTTGCCACCCCATGGACAGCAGCACGCCAGGCCTCTCTGTCCATCACCAATGCCGGAGCTTGCTCAAACTCATGTCCATAGAGTCGGTGATACCATTCAACCATCTCATCCTCTGTCGTCCCCTTCTCCTCCCGCCTTCAATCTTTCCCAGCATCAGGGTCTTTTCAAATGAGTCAGCTCTTTGCATAAGGTGGCCAAAGTATTGGAGTTTCAGCTTCAACATCAGTCCTTCCAATGAATATTCAGGACTGATTTCCTTTAGGATGGACTGGTTAGATCTCCTTGCTGTCCAAGGAACTCTTAAGAGTCTTCTCCAACACCACAGTTCAAAAACATCAATTCTGCGCTCAGCTTTCTGTAAGGTCCAACTCTCACATCCATATATGACTACTGGAAAAACCATAGCTTTGACTAGATGGACCTTTGTTGGCAAAGTAACATCTCTGCTTTTTAATATGCTCTCTAGGTTGGTCATAACTTTTCTTCCAAGGAGCAAATGTCTTTTGATTTCATGGCTGCAGTCATCATCTGCAATGATTTTGGAACCCAAGAAAATAAAGTCTATCACTGTTTCCTATGACCCTGTAGAACCATAGTATTTATTATAAAAATTTATCCAGGTATAAGTGAATCCCACAATTCAAACCCATGGTGTTCAAGGATCAACTGTATTCCCAAAAATATATTTAGAAATGGATAACTGGTCAGTGCAGAGTTTCAGGTAAGATTGACCCAAATTGGTATGTGCGGCATGTGAAGGGCACGGCTGAGATTCAACAGCACCCAGTCCTCCTCTGCCCCACCCCCAGGAGAATGGCATATCCCATGACCTTCACATCAGGGCAGTGAGACTTGCTTTGGCCAAGGAGACATGAATAGAGGGGATTAGAGGTGGGGAGTATTGCTTCCGGGAGGGAGGAGGGAGCATTTCAGACCCGGGGCTCAAACTCCTGTCCCTCCTCCTTCCTGAAGTGGCCTTGGAGCCACATGTGGGAATGCCAGCATCCCAAGGTGCTTCCATCAGCCTGAATCCCTGGGGGTCTGTGATGCACGAAGCACTCCCCACTCACCGCAGTGGACACGTGACATGAGCTTTGTTGTTTCAGGAGAGGGAGGAGGTTATCAGAGCACACCTCTGCTTATCCTGACAGTCTGTATTAGAAACCCAAAGTTTTCATCTGCTGCCTCAACATCTTTGACCGTCACAGGACCTCAGAGGCCCACCCAGAGTTCCCCCACTCCTGCCAGATATGCCCCATCCAGCAGAAAAGCCCCCCATCCAGCTAGTTCCCCAATCAACCAGAGCAGCTGTGCTCCCCCAGATCCTCACCTAATAGGCTTCAGCTGCCAGCCAGTGTGGAGTTTATTCAATCAAACCCATCACATCCTCTGTGGGGACCAGGAGGCCCCTCACATAGCCTGCCTCCCATTGCCCCTCCTGGTTCACTCTGCTCCCAAGTGCAAACCTCGTGTGGTCCTGCGTGGCAGGGAACATCCTCCTCTCCCAGGCTGTGAGTGTAAGCGACTAATAAACTGCTGTCCCTCACATCTGTCCATTGTGTGTTCAGCCATTTCATTCTACTTAGGATGGAGGGTCCCTCCCTTACTGTTGATGGGGATAGGAAATGATCAGAACACAGTCACACCAATGGGAAATGAATTATGAAAATGTGTACTTGTGTATAAATAGAAAAAGAATGAGAAAAAGCATTAGCTTCTGTCTTTGGAGGTGAGAAACCAGTGCTTTCCATACATTTTGCACATGTTCAGGGTTTTACAGTAAGTATGAGTTATATTAAAAGAAAATTCGATGTTATTACTGAGAGTGCCAGGCCCTAACGAGGCCGTTCCTGTCCCAGGCTGCATCTCAGGTTCTGGGCTCACTGAGCGTCTGTCCCGCCCAATTAGCCCTTTATTACCGATCGTTTTGTTCTCTAATTGTCCGTCCTGCATAATTTAGCACGGTCATATACTGTCTTGCTCTCAAATGTTTAATTTAGTGTTTCTTGGCCTCAGTTGCTCAATGCCAAATGCAGTGGTGGCAGAGAGATCTTTAGAGGCACCCCCTTGGGGCCTGGAATAGTGAGAGATGACTCTGTGCTAGGCCTTGACATGCACTGTTTCACTTACTTGGTTCAACAGTTCCACAGAAGAAGAGTTGTTGTTAACTCCTCAATTTACAGACAAAGATACTGAAGCCCAGAGAGGTTTAGAAGCTCATCCAAATTTGCACAACTCAGAACAGCTGGAGCCAGGCCTTGAACCCCAGCAGTCTGCTCCCCAGTCCCTGCTCTTCCTGCTCTATTGAGGGTTGACCTTTACAGTGCTGAGGGCTTGATGTCTAACATCCAGATGTGGGGTTCGCCCCTGTGGGGGCCCTGGGTGCACAGGGCAAAACTGATCCAGAGAGACAGCACCCCTTTGGGTCTGTGGCCATTGCTGTCTGCTTGGTGGAAGCTGTCAGGGGTGGCTGGAAACTGCCTTAGCTCCAGAAACTCAGCATCAGTCCTAAATCCTGCAGAAGTTTATGGCCCAGCATAATTGTTCTAATTGCCATTGTCATGGCTAATAGCATTACGTGACAGCCATAAACTCAAAGTCTGAAGTGGACCCTGGAGAAGGGAGCAGCTGAAGATGGTTTGGACGGGATTCGAAGGGAAGCGGGAGGGCTCAGGCTAGAGTGGGGGGGACCGGCTGGGCATTCTGGGGACACAGTGTCTATTCATAGATTCTCTGAAAGCAACACTCACAGAAGAGGAGAGTTGGAGCAGGTTAAGCAAAGTCGGATGATGAAAGGTTAAAATCACTGTGGATTATGAATGCAGAGCTTAAGATAGTTATCGCAATTGTAATGTAAGAGATACAGGACAGGACAGTTTGATGGGAAACTTCTGGACCCTCAGGACATTAGCATCACAGGACATTAGGAATAGCACAGCAGCTTCTGGAGCTCTGGGAGGTGGAAGTGGTGTGAGGTAGGGATCAGGGACAAAGCTGGGATTTAGTCTCAGCTCTGCTAGGTTTTAGCTCTGGGATTATCCACCTCATACAAAAAACAGGGAGACTGGAGGCTTCCTTCATGGAGTTGGTGAATCTTAACTGATGTGATGGGTGAACAGTGCAAAGCATAATGCGATGCACCTCACTGCAATGGAAAGAGGTGGATGCAGATATACATAGATGGTGGATGATAGATAGATGATGGATAGATGGATGGATAGATGATAGATAGATAGATAGACAGACAGACAGACAGACAGACAGACAGGAAGTCATAGCCAGGACTCTTCTGCAGTCTCTAGAACTCTGACTTCCAGTTGGAATCACTCAAGTGTTCTAGAGCAACCTTCCCACTCCCCAGCAAGTCTCCACCAGCAGGACTGGTCAGATTTGTCCCTGCCGCCTCCTCAGCACCAGCACTGGGCTTGGCTCAGAGTCAGGGCCCAATAAAGACCATCGAATGGATGAACAATGCATAGAAGATGAAGCTTAAGAGGAAGAGCCAGTGACTGCTGTGGACTTGGATGAAGACATGGGAGTTGAAATCCTTGCCCTAAACCCTGGCACATCCATTTCACCTCTGCGACATTGAGGTGGGACTAGGATAGAGCCAGTCTCAGGAGGACTGTGAGTCCCTGGAGAGCTGTTAGGCCTGGCGCAGTGGCTCCGGGAGCACTTTCTGTTTTATATTCACCCCTCTATGCTCCTCTGCTGTCCAGCCAGGAATTCCCTTGGGGAGTGGAAGGGAGGTTGGGGGAGGGGAGCAATGGGGCCCAGTCTTGGGGACCTGAGTTCTGGCATCAGCCAAAGGTATTGGGACCTTTCCAGCAGACTCTAGAGAGCCTTTAGTTGTCTCTGCACAGGGCAGGGCTGGCACCCCTGAGCCTCTGTCCAGGGCATCAGTTCCCATCTGTGTGAGCCTCGGGCCTCTGTTATATGGGCAGCGGGCTGACCCATCCAGGCCATTGAGCTGCACAGAAGGAGATCCCAGAGGCTTCCAAGGAGACCATCCTGGCCAGCGCTTGAGAACTCTCTCCAGGGAGACGGAGCTGCACCCTTACCCTGCCCCTTCACTCTTCTTTGACCCCAGCCCCCCAAAACAGGGATCTCCGCCCAGAGCCAGGAGTTGAAGCTCTCATTACCACCCTTGTCCCTCCCTTATGCAGCTGGATTTCCCACCCTCACCCCGGATCCTGTGCACCAGGCCTGCTTGTCTGCCCCCACCCCCGCCCCACACCCCTAGCCCCTCCTTTCTCACCAAGTCTGTCTGCCTCAAGCCCCCCAAGTCCCCAAGGCCACCACGCCTGCTGTTCCTTCTGCCCAATGGAATGGGCTTCGCCCTCCCCGCAAGTCCCACCTCCCCACCCTCCGATCCCCTGCAGCCAAGAACCTCCATGCAAAGCTGCCTGAGCACCTGGCCTGGGCAGGTCCTAAATATTTCCTGGGACATCCCTGTGCCTGACGACTGTGTATGGTCATTTATCTAGCCCCCATGTCCCTAAGAAGTCCCCAAAGCTGGGGACCCACACTTGCTCCTTTTTGCTTCCCTTGCCCTCAACATAGGGGCCCAGCCTGTGACACAGAGACAAACATTTGCTGAACCTGAGGGTACATGGTGGGGCGTCCTCCCTGGGGGGGCTCGGTCCCCCACCTGCCAAGCCTCTGCACACTTTACCCCCGGGGGCCAGCACAGCTTGGCCCTCACTTCCTTCAGCTCTCTGCTCAATGTCACCTGCTCAGCGAGGCCTTCCTGGACCCCTGCTGCCCCTTCCCATCAGCCTCTCCTGTCGCCCACTTCAGGTCTTGGCACGTGGCCCAATCACCACCTGGCACTGCTGTCTCCCCAAAGGGAACATCAGCTCATCCTGGTGCCCGGAACAGAGTCTGGCAGGTGGCAGGCACTCAGCAAATTGCTGGGTGTGAGAGTGATGGGTGAAGCCTCAGTTTCCCCATCTGGGAAGGGGAAGCTCCCTCTTTGTGGTCTTCAGGGTCTCTCCCATGTCCATCCCCCACAAGGTCTGTCTGTCTTAGAGCCAGGAGGACCAGGAAGACTGGAAATGGTAGGGATGGGCACAGGTCTGAGCAGGGTCTGGCAGGGGTGACAGCCAAGGCCCTCCACAGGGCTGGGGGCAGTCTCATCTCACGCTTGGTGTCCAAGCTTGCATCACGGTGCTGGCCAGGAGCCTGGTGTGCAGTTATCAACTGTGACGTGCTGTAGGTGTGTAATTGTCAGATGGCTTTGCATATTTTGATAAATCTATTAATATGGATGGTAGTTTTTCATCATTAGCATATACTTATGTTCTGAATAAGTGTGCATCATTTCCCTGAGAATGTAAGCTGCCAATTCACAACCAAGACACAGGGGACTCCAGCCTGAAAGTCAGGTGCCCCCATCACCCAGGACATGGAACCTGTCCACTCATCGTCCTGGGGAGGAGGCAGTGTAGGGATGGTGGGTAAATCTCCCCACATCCCAGGCAGGTCCTGGGGCCCTCTAGCTCCAGGAGGAGTAGAGAGAAGGGTCAGGAGAGAGGTCAGCCCCAGCTACCAACCCGGACCAGGTGACAGTCAGAGAGGAGGGGTTTGCTGAGCACCGACCTCCCTGTGGCCCCACCCAGGGCCCTGCAGGGGGTCAGAGCTGGAGCCCAGTCTGCCCTCACTCACCTGGGGTCACCCCTTTGCCTCAGTTTCCTTGGCTGTAAAATGGGGATGAAAACAACTCCCTCCTCGTAAGGTGACTATGAGGATGAAAGGAGTACATGCAAGTGAAGGGCGCCCAGGACACACAGGAAGTGCTCACTTGTGTGAACTGATGCTCCTGCTGTTGTCATCCCAGGACTGAGAAGAGGAGGCACATGTGCCCATTTCACAGATGGGGCTAATTGCTGCGATGCTCCTGGCTGCTGACACACCCTCGGTCAGGTGCCTGCAGCCCTAGCCCCACGTCCCCTTCATGACCACCCTACATGACAGATGCTGTTCCAGCCTCCTCTCCACTGAGGGGAGGCTGCACCTCAGGCAGGTCAAGTACCCCCCAGGTCACCCAGACCACAAGGGACAGAGGCTCAGAGCAGGGCTTTCTTCCCCCAAGGCTCAGGCTGGGCCACCACCCCAGACCCCACACTGTCCAGGACACTTAGTCACAAGCACTGATGAGAAAGTGGCAGACACCTGTGGCTGCCTGCCCAGCAGCCCACCCCTCCTTCCTTCTTTCACAGAACCCTTGGTTTGTTCTGCAGCAACAGGCTCAGAGCTGGTTGCCCCCCCCCCCAGCCCAGGAATGTAGACAAACCTGGCACTCCATCCCCCTTCTCCAGACTTTGTTTTGGGAGTAAGTAAGTGACCCAGATATGGCTATTGAGGTATGAGGGGAAAGCTACTGATGGAGGGACTACATTTGTAAAATACTTTTTCTGCCTCACTGTACTCCCTTCTTCTCAACTTGAATGCTGTAATGCAAGACATGATGTTTGGAGCTGTGGCAGCCATCCTGCAACCATGAGGCAGAAAGGGAAAAAAGTCCAGAATGGTCAATGACGATATTGAGAAAAAGAGAAAGACCTTAGTTTTTTGGCATCACTGAATATCTGTCCTGCCTCAGGACTACCTCCCTCCAGAAGTCTTTTTGGGCTCAATAATTTCACATCTCAATAACCTGAGTCCCTGCTGTTGTACTTTCTATTACTCTATATCCAATACATCCCAACTGATCTGTGTGCCCAGCTCACGTCTCTCATAACCCTCAACACACAGAGTCAAGGCTATTTGTCTACATCTCTGTCTCCAATATCAGACTCTGGACTTCTAAAGGTGAACGTTGTATCTTGTTGCATTTGACCCCCAGAGCTCCACATGAGTCACAGTCCCACAGCAGTCCCATGATTGTCATGAAGTGAATAATGTAGATGAATGAGGGAAGGAGTAAATTAATGACTAAGTGAAACTAATGGATTTAAAAGTGCTTTGCAAATACAAGGTAAGGTTCTGAAGTTACATGGAGATGGAGGTGGAAGATGGTGCAGGGTGGAGAGCAGGGACTAGAGGAAAAGGTTATTCAAGGAAATAAGGCTGCATCTTCTCCCCAGATGGCCCCTGCTTCTCAATCCTGCTGGCACAGACTCCAGGTCAGAAACCCCGTCCACCCTATGCACAGCCCCCTGGGCTCCTGGAGGCTTTGACAGCCAGCGCTTCCTTCCCCAAACTGCAGAAACAGGCTTTGTGCTCTCCCATTTCCCCACTAGAAATTGTTGCAAAAAACCAAATGGTTATCATTACTTCTGCAGCAAGTCTTTGCTGCATTATTTTGTAAGAGACAGGATGGGGCATGGGGAGAAGAGAAGGCGGGAGAAGTGAGGAAAACCATTAAGGGTGAACAGGCTCTAAAATTTCAGCTCCAGGTTTTGCAGAGAAACTGGATTAAAGAATCAAATCAAATGAATTTTGCCATCAGAGTCAGAGATCTATCTCCCCTGAAATGCCTTACTTTGACAGTTGGCTTCAAGAGGTTTGATAGAATTTATTTATCCAGCAAATAAGATCAAGGTATGAAAGAAGACTCATTCTATCATGAGAACTCTGTTAAGAGCTTGACATAATTTTGGGTTATCCAGAAAGAGCTTTTTGGCAAAACTGATGAGTCTTTTTTGTTGTTGTTCTTTTTCCCACTGATGCCTCGCATTCCTGGGGCCTAGAAAGGTACAACGAGAAAGGAATCAGGAAGTATGTGATGCAGGAAGGTGTGGAGCCTGGAATCCCAGTTCAGCACAGCCTTCCTCTTCCTGCTTCTGTAAGAATCAGGAAGAGGACCAGGAGGGGAAGAGTAAAAACTCCTCCTTTGAAAGCATCATTAAAGAGGTCACCAGAGTAGACATAAAAGATCCAGCGTTAGCCAATTAACTTGATTTTCTCATCTGTAGAAGCCATAGCCTTGATGACGTTTACTCCTTGGGGAGCTGCAGGTTCCATGACTCACCGATGCAACACCCGTGCACAGCCGGACACACAGTAGGACCCCCGACCAACCCACTGTGCAGACCCCTGGGACATGGCCTGCGGACCCCTCCTAAGACACAGAAACGCCTCTGGTTTACTTCCCACGGCAGCTCCCCTCCCCCACTCAAACACTGTCATTCCTCTGTATTCTCAGAAATGACAAGAATGACAGTGTCTCCATCTCTATAAACAGGCTCTCTGCACATGTCAGATCCCCTGCCTCACACACCACATGTGTGATCGTGTGTGTGTGTGTGCATGCATATGTGTGTGCCAGGCCCCACGGGGGAGGACCCTATCTATACTTGACATCCTTCAAGTCCTCTGATGTTATCTCCTGATATTGTCTCTGAAGTAGGGGCCTAGGGACAGAGGGAAAGAAGGTCAAGCCCCACTAACCGCCTCCAGCCTGTGTCCCAGCTCTCATCCACTCTGCCTCGAGTGTGGCAGGAAAGTGCTTTTTCATAAATCCCGTGGTTGTCTGTGAATCCCACAGTTATAATGCGTCACGTATTTACTGATTTCTCGATGACTCACAAAGTACCAGAGCCTTTCAGAGGGCTGATCTGTGATGTCCCAGGCATCTTGAGAGGCAAGTGGTGTTATCCTCATTTTACAGATGAGACAACTGAGGCATGAAGAGGTTCACCACTCCCTGGGGTAGGTGGCAAGAAGCCCATGGCCCCAGAGGGGACAAGGCAAGGAGCCCTGAGCCTCTGCAGCCCCCAAGCACCGGCCCTTGCAGGGCACAGTCAAGCCAGGGCACATCCTGAGAGGTGCCCCCAGCAAGTTTTCTTCGGTAACTCCAGGTACTATGGGAGAGAGGGAATCTGTGTGAAGGAGACAGTCATTTTTTTAAAAAAAAGTGGAAGAAAAAAGAAAAAGGAAGTCTAAAATCTCCTGGGAAGGGACAGGACCCATTTATCAATTTCTCTGTGAACCATCTGAAAAAAAATTACACTGTAACCACAGTGTCTCTTTAAATATTGGTTCCGGGAGTGACTGGGCCATTAGCCCAAGACCTGCAAGGCAGAGCCTGGAGAGCAGAGGCTTCGGTTCCCGGCTGAGTTGTCCAGGGGGCAGCGGGCACCACGTGGAAGGAACACTCTGCTCAGGGAACTGCCTCCAGCTTGGCCCAAGATCACTGTGTGGCCTTGGGAAATCCCACTCCCTCTCTGAGTTCCTCTATTCCTTGTCCCTTAAGAGTGCCTCCCTTAGGAGGAAGGGAAGGATGGAAAACACAGTGGAAGAAAAAGCAAGAGGAAAACTCTTACACCTGGAAGGTGAGGAAGGGAAAGACCAGAGAGGGGCAGCCCCAGGGACCATGACCCTCCCCCACGCCTGGTCCCCGATCCTGGCTGCACTGGAGGCTTCACGCTCCTCCAGGAACCCTGGGGGCGTCCTCTGTCCCTCCCACTGCTCCCACCAGCTCTTTCCATTTCCCTCAAGTCTCCTCCCAGCCTCGGGCACACCACTCAGGCCCTGAATTCGCCCACCTCCCACCACAGGGCCTGTGTACAAGCTGTTTTCATGGCCCAAAGCACACACTTCCTCCCCATCTCCCCAGTTTCCCCTCCTCTCCCGTCAGCCCTCAGAGCTCCTCAAGGAAGCCCTCCTTGACCATCCTGACAAGGTCAAACCCTGGCACAGTCTTCTGAGCCCTGGGAACCTCATCCTGGGTACACAGATCACAGCATAGGTTCCAGGTCTTTCGGGGACTTTTGTGCCCCCCGCTTGAGCTCAGGGCCAAGGATATCATTGCTTCATTCACTGCTGTAGTCCCTAGAACAGGGCCTGGCACATCGTAGCTGCTCAGTAAATTCTGGTGGGAAGAAGGGATGCAGGGAGAAGAATTGGCGGAGTTTATTGTATTCGGAGAAGGTGTGTGGGAAACAGAACAGTGACACGGGGTGAAGGGAGGGAGGACCAGGGGCCCCCAGCCACAGCCGGGAACTAGGGGGATGTGGTCTCCAGCCAGGGGTCCCTGAGGTCGCACTGGAGGACAGAGGATGAGAGTCACTCCCCAGATGGAGGCCCGAGAGGCGGGCGGGCCAGGAGGGACATGGTCTCCACAGACGAACACAGTCTCCGCTCAAGTCTCCCATCTGTGAGAGGACCCACCTTCTGATCACATGCCTCCCCTGCTCCAGAACTATCCGTGACTCTCAGCACCACCTGCTCAACCCACCTTCCCTGCCTCACCTCCCTCCAGACTAAAGCTTCATGCCTCCAGACCACCCCCTGGTCCCCAATTCTTCAGCTCAGGTGTCACCTCCTCCAGGAGGCCTTCTCTGATTCCCTTTGCTGCTTGTCCCTCCTCTGTTCCTGGAAAACCCAGCTAATGTCCCTCCTGCAGAGCTTGTTTCGGTCTCAACACTGGTCTGTGAGCTACTGGCTCACAGCTGAGCACATAGTGACTCTCAAAGTGGGCAGGATGGATGAATGGATGAATGAGTGAACAAATGAACATTACTAGCTTCCATTTATTCAGGATCTGCTGTGTATCAGGCATCATGCTGACATTTTATTCCATAGCACCTTATGGAAAAATTCAAACAAAAGTTTTGGCCAACCCAAAACAAGCATTATTTCATTAATCCTCCCTACAGCCTGTTGTACAGTGTACTGATATATACCCATAGTACAGATGGCAAAACTGAGACTCAGGGTGTTGGGTCATTCACCAAGGTCACATAGCAAATACGCCCAGGAAGTAGAACCTGCCTGTTCAGCTCCATCCTCAGTCTCCTAGCTGAGCTGAGCCCACAATTTATGGTCACATCTGGGGCTTCCCAACCAATCTCTCCACTCACTTGGAACCCACGCTGGCTGCTTTGGCTGAAATTCATGATCACAAACATCCAGCCTCAACTCCAGAGCAACAGAGAAGGACTTGCCTTTTCCCACTGTGAGTGTGCAGGCCTGATGGTGTTGCTTAGGGACCCCTGCATAACTGACAGGAGGGTGCACAAAAGACCCCTCAGCCCTGCCCATGGACATTCTCCATGCTCACTGTCGGCAGAGACCCCTGTGCCCTCCCCACTCCCTGGGCCGCTGGCCCTCCCAGGCCCACGTGGATCTGGCAGCTCCCTCGCCACTGCTCCAGGAACATCACCCACACATCACGAAGACTGAGGCTATAATATCAGGGTCATTTGTGTATCTCCAACAAGCAGGGGCTGCAGGGCTCCTCAGATCCCAGAGATTCCAGGAAGGAGAGGGAAATACTCAGATGCAAAGCAGAGGGAGCACAGAGGAAATAGAATGTGCCAGCGAGATTAATTCGCTGCTCAGACATGAAAGAAATACATTCAATTATGTTTTATTGCGTTTCATTTGAATGTACACATCGTAGTTAGCTGCCTGCAAGCCTCGGATTACCCAGAAAGAAAGCACAATGAGAGATGAGAGAATAAAAACACACACAAAGAGAATGCTCCTGAAATTGAAATCACTAAGACCAAGAAATAAAAGCCAGATATGAGACAAAAGCAGCTGCTTGGCACCAAGACCCTTTCAGCACTGATGCCAGGTCCCCACGGCACACAGCCCGGGACCAGGCACCCTTGGCTGGATTGCTCTGGTCTCCGGCATCAGAAAAAGACTCAGGACAGAGTCAGAAGATCCAGGCTGTCTTAAACTGGCACCAACATACCGTGTGACTATGGGTAGTTCATTGCCCCTCTCCGAGTCTCATTTCCCCAGAGGAGCAATAAGATGCCTAAACCAGATATTCTTAAAGAATATGGTCAATGAACAGCAAGGAGGAATCCCATGAAATCCAGTTCAGGGAAAAATAAACCCTAGAGACACCCCTAGGAGTTGTGATCTCTTCAGCAGAGCCCCTTGGTAAACCCGTGCCAAAGGGCATCTGCTGAATCAGGGCACAGGATGGGAGGGAGGGAGGGATCTCTGGCACTTCCTATCTCCCTTCCAACACCTTCTGTCTCCCTCAGGAGTCCAGTCCTCTGTCTCTCCAGCATCAACACTGCACTCGGGAAAGGCCCTGGAAACCCCGAATGTGCCTGGTCCCCCAGGGCAGCATCTTCTACTTTCTGAGTCATCAGAGAGAGGACTTTGGTGGAAGAGGACCCTCGAAGTCCCTGGCCACTGATTCCGCCCACCCTCAAGGCCAGAAATCATGGGGGATGCAAGGAGTTCAGGAAGGGCCATTAGTGTAACATCTAGCTGTCATGCGTGTGTGCGCGAGAGAACGTGTGTTATGGGTGTGTGTGCAGGGGACCAGCACCTCAGTGACAGGGCACCGTGGCAGGCAGCTCACACATGTTATTAACCCTCAGGGCTGGATCCTCCTCAGCTGCCCAGAGCAGGAGTGAGGCTCCCAGGAAGCCTCTGGAGGCACGGTCGTGAATCAGACACAGCCCTCCTCCAGAAGCATCAGCAGCCTGGCCAAAGTCCCATCAAGTCCAACCAGGAAAAACCCACTCATGCATTCATTCAGGCAGTGTTTAATGGAGCATCTACCATGTGCCAGGTCCCGTCCTAGGCACCCGCGATGGCAATGGACAAGAACGTAAACACCTCTGAGGATGCTTACATTTAAAGCTCTCTGTGAATGGCAAACAGTAGCCCACATTTACTGATGCCTGCTGCAGGCTGGGTATCTGCTCGGCATTTTGCCCAGCCCCTCTCTGAAGTAGGCACCATCGGTGTGTCAGGGGAGGGAGGGTGAGAGGTACCCGCTCTCTGCCCAGCCCAGCCTGGGTGTGGCCACTAGCCCAGCCTCTCCAGGTGCTGGCAAAAGGCACACATACTTTCCCTGAGATGAAATGGGGACTGATCTTATAGGAACCCCAAGGCCCTAGAGGGCGCCCGGGGACTCTCAACTGGTCGTCCCCATCCAGCCATCCCCGGGGAGGTGTCATTCTCTCCAGTTTACAGGTGAGGAAGCCAAGGCCTGATCACAGGATGGTCAGTAGCTGAGGCCTGATTTCATCTTTGCTGCCAGAGCTCAAGGTTGCACCCAGCCTGGGGTCCATCTCCTGCCCATTCATTTGCAGCTTTGTGACCCTGGGCAAGTACGTTGCACCTGTCTCCCCATCTGTGAAACAGGGGTAATAGTAGTACCCACCTCACAGGGTGAGCTAGAGAACTAGGCGACTGGACTAAACAAAGACTCAGCATGGGCCCCAGCTCACAGAAAGTGCCAGGGTCTCAGTGCCCACCCTCCTCAAGGCCAGGGCTTTTAGTCTCCTTAGATTGCCCCTGCCCCAGCAAGTGGAGGATGTTGCTTCTAAAGGGCACACTCGTGACCCATGAGACCCCTATCTGCCCTTGATTGATGGCCCAGGGGGACACAGGAGGGGGTGGGGTGTTCCCAGGCTCATCCCACCACACAGCAGGGTGAAGTCCCCAAGTGTTCACAGTGAAAACAATAAGTATTATTTGAAGTGAAGGAAATAGAACACGATGCTTTAGAGAACCATGTTTCATCTAAAAGAAAAAGACAAAGCATTAAAATATTATTTTCATTTTTTAGGTCATGGTTCTTTGCATCCTCTCAATTCTGGTGGCAGTCAACTGCCAAGCTGTGGGCCTCAGCAGAGGAAAGTGTCAGCAGGAAAGACGGCAGGTCTGGACAGACAGCAGGTCCAGCGTGTGTCTGCCAGGAAGAAGGGAGGAGGGCAGGGCTGCTCCAGGGTCCCCTGGGGCTCTCAGCTCTGCACCGGTGTGTGTGCTAACTAAAGACGGCCACATAACCTGGCAATCAAGGGCTCAAATTTTGGGGGAAGTCAACAGGTCAGAGTTCAAGTTCAAGCCCTGCCACTTATTAGCTGGGAGAGCTGGGGCAGAAAAACCCACCTCTCTGAGCCTCAGTTCACTCATCCACGAAGTGAGCATCATCGCAGTACCCATCTCACAGTCTCTTCTGGAGTATTAAATGAGATAATGTCTGCAAAGACCCAAGCCATGGCCTGGCACAGAGTCAACACTCCAAACATATTGGCTATTCATTCTACACTTCTTTAAAGATCTTTCTCAAATTTTACTATTTCTAAAAAGTGGTGTGTGTCTCGCAAGGAAAAAGCTCATGTCTCTTTTTTTGCTAGAAACTGTTATAAAATTGGTGGTGGACCTCTAAGCCCACAGTATCTAAGAATGGCTGAGTCCCTTCACTGTTCCCCTGAAACTATCACAACATTGTTAATTGGCTATACCCCAATAGAAAATGTTTATGGTGTTAAAAATTTAAAAATAAAAACAAAAGGATTTAAAATATATATTTTAAAAAAAAGAACTGCATTCAGGAGGAGGGCCTGCAGGTGGCAGGAACACCTTCTTCATGCTCTTCTCACAAGGTAAACCTTGCTCTTGGGCCCGAGACCCTTGGAGATTGGAGATGTTTACTTTGTTCAGTCCTGTAGAGGCAAAGAGTTGTCAGCCCCACCCATTTATGGCCATGGGGAAAACCCATGTGCCTGACTTTTGTATCCAACCAGGATGGAGGAACAGGGTCTGGGCTTATCTTCCTGCCGGAAATAACTGACCAATCAACCCAACAAGCAAAATATATGAAACAAGAGTTTTTGAGACACTGAACACCAGACAACGAGAAACGGTGATCCCAGAGACACAGGAATGAATGAGGTGAGTCCTGGTTGCTCCAGTGAATACAATAAGAGGGTTTCAAGATACAGGGAGGCAGAACTCAGGAGTTGGTGGACACGGTGAATTGAGATGATGAGCTGTGAGCCCAGGGGAACAAGAAAACTAGGGTTACGGGACAGAGCACTGTGGAGGAGGGAGCTACAGAGAGAGAATGCTGGGAATTTGCAGAAGGTCCTCCTGGAGTCTTCAGCTGAGCACGAACTAGCATATATTTGTGAAGGGAATACCCAGCGGCTCAGATGATATGGAATCTGCCTGAAAGGCAGGAGACCTGGGTTCAAACCCTGAGTTGGGAAGATCCCTGGAGAACGGAATGGCTACCCACTCCAGGATTCTTGCCTGAAATAGTCCATGGACAGGAGCCCGGTAGACTATATAGTCCATGGGGTCACAAAGAGTCGGACGCAACTGAGTGACTAAGACTACTACTACTGCTCCTTGAAGCTTGGGAGGAAACTTTCAAGAGGACTGGAGGGGACAGTGCCTGGACTCTAGGCCAGGACAGTACTATTACCGTTGCCTGACTCACAGAATATAGGGTAGAGTACTCAGAAGAATCTTGGCTAAGTAGTGGGAGAATTAGCCCTAAGCTAAATGATGCTCTGGTCTCACCTACTAATGCCTCAAATCAAGGCCCAAAAAGACAAAACTGTTTCCAGGCACTTTAACTGAGTCCCAGAACAAAGCTCAAGAATACTTAAAAGTATATGAAAATATCAACCATCCTACAAGGCAAAGTTGAGAATGGTATCCAATTAAAGATTAGCAGTCACAGAGTAGAAATATATGACTCTTAATGAGGAGAAAATCAATCAATTAAAACCAACCCTGAATTGACTAGATGTTACAATTTGCAGACAAGGCCATTAAAGCTGTTGTTATCACAGTATTCCATATGTCCAAAATGCTATGTAGAGACTTGGAAAATATAAAAAAAGAGCCAAATCATATTCTAGAGATGACAGTTACCGTGTCTGATGAAAAATATACCAGATGGTATTAATAGATTAGAAATTGCAGAAGAAAAAGTTGATGAATGTGAAGGCACAGCAATAGAAACTATCCAAAATAAAACACAAGGAGAAAAAAACGTTTACAGAAATGAAAAGAGCATCCATGAGCTACAGGAAAACTTCATGCTGGATGATGTAATGTAATTTCAGTTCCTAAAGGAAAATAAGAGAAAGAGAATGAGAGAAGAAAAATGTTTCAAGTAGAAAAAAAAAGGCAAAAATTTTTTTTTTCTAAATTCAATACCATCTCTAATCCCAGAGAGCTAAGAATCTCAACAGAATCTAAACATAGGAAACAGGAAGAAAACTATACCAAGGCACATGATAGTCAAGTTTTCTAAAGCCAGTAATAAAGAGAAGATGTTAAAAGCCAACACAGAGAAAAGAAACCTTAAGTACAAAGGAACAAATATAACAATGACAACAGATTTCTCTTCAGAAACAATGAAAGCAAGAAAACAGTGAGGCCACATCCTTTAAGTATTGAAGGGAAAAAAATCTCTTAACTTATCATTCTATAAGCAGTGACAAATGTCTTTCACAATGAAGGTGGAATAAAACCTTTTTCAGACATATAAAGATCTTCAATGCAAGAAATATTAAGGATAGTCCTTCAGGCAGAAGGAAAATAATATCAGGTGAAAATATGGATCCACACAAAGCCATAAGAGTATCAGAAATGCAATTTTTTCTTATTTTTTTGTTTCTTTAAAAATAACTGAGACACATTCATATGGACACATGGTACATCTGTCATTCTATACCCAGTGAAAAATGACTTTGAAAACACAATACTATTTACAATAGCCCCAAGAAAAATGCAATGTTAGGTATACATTTAATAAAATATGTATGGTATCTGTATGCTGGAAACCATAAAACACTGTTGAAAGAAATAAACAATGACCTAAATAAATGAAAAGAAACCATGTTCATGTCTCTGAAGAGTCAATAAAGAGGTCTATATATCTCCAAAGAGATCTATTGACTTAATATAAGCCAATCAAAATTCAAGCAGAATTTTCTCACATATATAGAAAAGCTGATTCTAAAATGTATAAGGAAAAAGGAAATGAATAGATAAACAATTTTTAAAAGAAAAGAACAAAGCTGGAGGAATCACACATTTTAGTTTTAAGATTAACTCTTAAGCCACAGTAATCAAAACAAGAGCCTCTTGATGAGGGTGAAAGAGGAGAGTGAAACAGCTGGCTTAAAATCCAACATTCAAAAAATGAAGATCATGGCATCTGATCCCATCACTTCATGGCAAATAGATGGGGAAGAAGTGGAAACAGTGACAGATTTTATTTTCTTGGGCTCCAGAATCACTGCAGATGGTGACTGCAGCCATGAAATCAAAAGATGCTTGCTCCTCAGAAGAAAAACCATGACAAACCTAGACAGCATATTAAAAAGAAGAGACATCACTTTGACTACATAGTTAAAGCTATGGTTTTTCCAGTAGTCATGTATGGATGTGAGTGTTGGACCATAAAGAACACTGAGTGCCAAAGAATTGATGCTTTCAAACTGTGGTGCTGGAGAAGACTTTTGAGAGTCCCTTAGACTGCAAAGAGATCAAACCAGTCAATCCTAAAGCAAATCAACCCTGAATATTCACTGGAAGGACTGATGCTGAAGCTGAACTCCAATACTTTGGACACCTGATGCAAAGAGCCAACTCGTTGGAAAAGACCCTAATGCTGGGAAAGACTGAGGGCAAGAGAAGGGAGTGACAGAGGATGAGATGGCTGGATGGCATCATCTACTCAAAGGACATGAGTGTGAGCAAACTCCAGGAGATCGTGAAGTACAGGAAAGGTTGGCGTGCTGCGGTTCATGGGGTCACAAAGAGTCGGACATGACTGAGCGCCTAAACTGTAACAACAATCAAGACAGTGTGGTACTGGTAAAGATATAGACATATAAATCAATAGAACAGGGTAGATAATCCAGAAGCAGACTCATTCAAGTGCAATACTTAGATCCTTGACAAAGATGCAAAAGTAATTCATTGGAGAAAAGATGTCTTTTTAGCAAATGATACTAAAACATTGGCTGTCTATAGGCACCTCCCCTCACCAAAATAACAAATCTTGACATAAACTTTATACCTTATACAATACTAACTCAAAATAGATACATGTCATAGTTAAACATAGAAAACACAAAACCACAAAAATTTTTAGGATAAAATACCCATGACCTGCATTAAGATGAAGAGTTCTTACAAATGACACCAAATTATAATCTATAAAAGAAAAAAATGAAAAAGAAAGAAAAAAATCATATATTGTAGGTCATCCAAATTTAAAACTTTTGTTCTGAAGAAACACACTGTCAGGATCATGAAAAGACAAGCTACAGAATGAAAGAAAATATTCACAAACAACACTTTCAACAAAGGATTTGTGTGCAGGATATAAAATGAACTCTCAAAACTCAAAAATAAGAAAACAAACAACCCAATTAAGATAAAGGCAAGGATAGTAGCAAAGAGTTAGATATACAGATCAATGGAACAAAGCAGAAAACCCAGAAATAGATCCACAGAAATATGCCAACTGATTTTTGACAGTCAAAAAGCAATTCAGTGGAAGAAAACAGCCTTTTCAACAAATGGTGCTGAGGCAGTTGAACTTACACAGTCCAAAAAAAAAAATGAACTTCATCTTAAGCTTCACACCTTAAATAAAAAAATAACTCAACTATGGATCATGGACTTACATGTAAAATGGACTTACATGTAAAATGTAGAACTGTACATTTTTAGAAAACAACATAGGAGAAAAACTTTGAGATCTAGGGCTAGGCAAAGAGTTCATAGACTTGAAACAAAATGCAAAATCTATAGAAGGGAAAATTGATAGATCGGATTTCATCAAAATTAAAAACTTTTGCCCTTCAAAATATTTTATTAGAAGAATAAAAAGAAAAACTGCAGGTAGGAGAAAATATTTGCAAAGCACATATCCAACAAAGGACTAGTATCTGGAATATATAAAGAACTCTCAAAACTCAACAGTAAAACAATCAAACTAGAAAATCAGCAAAAGAAAGAAAGAGAGGTTTTTACCAAGGAGCGTAGATGGTGTCAAATCAGCACATGGAAAGATGTTTGACATGATTAGCCAGTAGAAGTATACAAGTCAGAATCATAGTGAGACAGCACCACGTATCTATTAAATGGCTAAACCAATTGCTAGCAAAGAATCAGGTCAGTCTAACTCTAACCCTAACCATAACTATAATTCAAAAAGACACATGTGCCCCAGTCTTCATTGCAGCACTATTTGCATAGCCAAGACATGGGAGCAACCTAAATGTCCATCAATAGATGAATGGATAAAGATGTATTACATGCATACAATGGAATATTACTCAGCCATAAAAAGGAACAAAACTGAGCCATCTGAGTGATAGTGATGAACCTAGGGTTTGTCATACAGAGTGATGTAAGCCAGGAAGAGAAAAGCACCTATCATATACTGATGCATGTATGTGTCATCTAGAAAAATGGCACTGATGAACCTATCTGCAGGGCAGGAATAGAGATGCAGACACGGAGGTCAGACTTGTGGGCACAAAGTGGGAAGGGGAGGGTGGGACAAACTGAGGGAGCAGCACTGACATAGTCACACTACCATATGTAAGACAGACAGCTAGTGGGAAGACGCTGTACATCTCCACGAGACCTGCTCAGTGCTCTGTGATGACCCAGAAGGGTGGGGAGGGGATGGGGAGGGAGGTCCAAGACGGAGGCGTACATGTATGCCCAGAGCTGATCCATGTTGTTGTACAGTAGAAACGAGTGTGACATTGTAAAGCAAGCGTACTCCAATTATAATAAATAAATATAAATGAATTTAGGAAAAATAGGATTCAGTATAACGAAGTGATATTGTATATAAACTTCCAGCAAAGCACTCGGCACACAGTGGCTGCTCAATAAATGTTGGTTATTTTGGGGGAAAAAAGAACAGTGAGATAACAGCACACACTTAATAGAATGGCTCAAATAAAATAACAGTTGCTAGCAAGGAAGCAGATCAACTAGAACTTTGTACATTGTTCACGCAGAATAGTATGCATGTGTGTGTGCTACGTCCCTTCAGTCACCTCTGACTCTTTGTGATTCTATAGGCATGAATACTGGAGTGGCCTGCCATCCCCTCCTCCAGGGAATCTTCCCAAACCAGGGATCGAACCCACATCTCCTGCACTAGCAGGCAGATTCTTTACCACACAGATACTTAAAAAATTAATCATATACTTATATGTATTAGTCAAAATTCTCTAGAGAAACAACACGAATAGAATATTGCCGGGAGCCGTTATGGGGGGTCCCGCCCGTGACGAGGTCATGAAGAAAATACCAGGCAGGCAAGGCCGTCCGGGACCCCATCCATGACGAGGTCACGGGGAAAAACCCTGACAGGCAAGGCCATCTAGGATAAGGGACCCTCCAAGTTGGCCTCGGCCTCTACCCCACCCTGGATCCTCCGCCTTTTTTCTGCTGTTGTTCTTGTTTACCCTGCTGCGGATTCTTGTGTTGCCTGCCAAGAGCTCTCCTGCTCCTCTTTCACTGAATAAAGACCAACTTAAAACCCTAGTTAATAAATCTCCTGGACGCTGGTACCCTATGAAGGGGCCAGGGATGAAGGAAATGCTTCAATTCAAACCCTTTTGCTGGCATTCTGGCTTGTGGGATAAATAGGTGCTCTCATTGCAAAAAAATGCTCTTGATTGTTCTAAACATCCTAAGCACAGTACGCTAACAAAAGAAACTATTAAACATAGGCCCCTTCGCGGGGTGAGAAAAGCTCTACAAATATTATAGCCACAAATGTGCCTAATAGAAAATAGTTTAGATAGAGATTAGCTGGCGACTTCTTGAAGGTAGTTAACTTTTAGACTAAGAGTCTGTTTTGTGCCATATCTGCTGTTTTTGCAGTCCTTCGCATTTCTGTTCTGTAAAAATGTAATCCTATCTAGTTCCCATAGAGATGACGCTTATTAGAAAGAAAATAGATTAATTATAAGAAAAACAGGGTTGGCTACTGAAGTTGCTTAAGTCACACCAGGTGCAAGCCATAAAATGTTAGCAGGCCTGAAGGCCAAATGATAAGAAAGACTCTTATGAATGAAAAGTATGTGGGTGACGTCCAGTTTCTGTTGAAGGTCAAGTTGCTATAATGTTTTGAGATGACCTGTGTGTAAGCAACATGCACTTCCCCCAAAAAGATGTTGTTAAGGGTATAAAGGGGCCGTGCAAAAATAAACTCCAGACTCAGCCCCGAGCTTTGTCTCACTGTCTCTCTCATTCGCCGATGCCGTTCATCCTGAGGGTTCCCCTGGATCCTGCTGGGGCTGGACCCCGGCAGAATATCTATAGATATATAGAAAGAAATTTACTTTGGGGGTTTATCTCATGCAATTATTGAGGCTCAGATGGCCCACAACCTACTATCTTTAAGCTGGAGGCCCAGGAAAACCAATAATGTAGTTCTTGTCCAAACCCAAAGGCCTGAGCTCCAGGAGGATGGATATAATATAACCCAATATAACCCAAAGTCCTGAAAACAAGGAGTGCCAATGTCCAAGGGCAAGAACAAGAAATATAAGCAAGGAATTGGAAAGAAAGAAGTAAAACTTTTTATTCATAGACGTCATGATTGCCAATGTAGAAAATCTAATGAAATTTACAATAAAAGCTACTGGAACAAATAAGTAAACTTTGGAAGGTTGTAAAATAGAAGACCTATATGTGAAAATCAATTGTATTTCTGTATAGTAGCAATGAAAATCAGAAATAAAAACTTAAAAACGCCATTTACAATAGCATCAAAAATATGAAATACTTAGGGATAAAACTGACAAAAGATGTGCTCAACTCAAACTCTGAAAGTTCCAAAACATTGTTGAGAGAAATTGAAAAGGACTTAAATAAATGGAGAGAATCTCCGTATTCTTGGTTGAAAAATGACAATTCTCCCCAAACTGATGAATAGATTCAGTGCAATAACAAGAAAAATCCTAATAGTCCTTTTTTATAAAAATGATGAATTGATTCTAAAAATCATATGGACATGCAAAGAACCTAGAATGACCAAAAAGAAGAAAGAAATTGTAGGACTAACACTACCTAATTCCAACATTTATTGTAAGGCTAGAGTAATTAAAATAGTGTGGTGTTGGCAAAGGTAGATAAATTTAACAGTGCAACAGAAGTCTAGAAATAGACCCATACATACAGCAACTGATTTTTGTGCAAGGCTATTCAGTGCAAAGAGGGTAGTCTCTTCAACAATTGGATGTTGGTGTGCAAAAAAAAAAAAAAGAATCTCAATTTATACCTTGCACTATATATAAAAACTAGCTCTAGATCTATAAAAAGTTTTATAAAAGCTTAAAAGATAATATTTATCACCTTGAGTTAGGCAAAGATTTCTTAGATATGACACCAACAGTGCATCCTTAAAACAAGAAATTCACAGATTGGACATTTAAAACACAAATAAAGACACAAGCCACAAACTAGAAGAAAATAGCTACAAACTATATATTTAATAAAGGACTTATATTCAAACTATATAAAAATTCTGTAAAATTATTAATAAAAGAAGCAATAACTTAATTTTTAAAAAATGACCAAATATTTGAACAGAAACCTCACCTAAAAAGAAAAATAAAGATGGTGAATAAGCAAATGAAAAAAATGTTCAACTGCATTTCCTTGACGTCACTGTCATTAGACAGCAAGGAAATGCAAATTAAAATCTTAATAGGTCGCTACACATCCATTAAAATGACTGAAATTAAAAACACCATACCAAGTGTTGGTAAGGATGTGGAGCAGCTGAAATTTACATGCTAATGCCATACCCTTCGGAAAACGGTATGTTACTTCTTAAAAACTTAAACATGTACCTACCATATGATCCAGTCATTTCTCTTAAGTGTTTGTCTCAGAAAAAGCATATATCCATTCAAAGGCTTGTGCACAAGGGTTCACAGCAGTTTTATTTGTAACAGCCAATAACTGGAAACAACTCAAATGTCCATTAACAGGTAAAGCAACAAACAAATTGGTGGATATTCATGCAATGGAATACCATTCAACATTAAAAACAGATGAACTCCTGAAACATACAACAACATAGATGAATCTCAAAATAACTATGCTGAGTACACATACTATATGATTCCATTGATATAAAAATATTATTGTTATTCAGGTGCTCAGTCATGTCTGACTCTTTGCAACCCCATGAACTGCAGCACGCCAACCTTTCCTGTCCTTCACTATCTCCTGGAGTTTGCTCACACTCATGTCCATTGAGTAGATGATGCATCCAACCATCTCATCCTCTGTCACTCCCTTCTCCTCCCCTCCTCAATCTTTCCCAACATCAGGGTCTTTTCCAATGAGTTGGCTCTTTACATCAGGTGTCCAAAGTATTGGAGTTCAGCTTCAGCATCAGTTCTTTCAGTGAATATTCAGGGTTGATTTTCTTTAGGATTGACTGGTTTGATCTCTTTGCAATCCAAGGGACTCTCAAGAGTCTTCTCCAGCACCACAGTTTGAAAGCCATCAATTCTTCAGTGTTCAGCGTTCTTTATGGTCCAACACTCACATCCATACATGACTACTGGAAAAACCATGGCTTTGACTACACAGACCTTTGTCAGCAAAGCAATGTCTCTGCTTTTTAATACAGTCTAGTTTTGTTGTAGTTTTTCTTCCAAGGAGCAAGCATCTTTAATTTCATGGCTGCAGTCACCATCTGCAGTGATTTGGGAACCCAAGAAAATAATATTTGTTTTTCTCCTTCTATTTGCCATGAAGTGGTAGGACTGGATGCCATGATCTTGGTTTTTTGAATGTTGAGTTTTAAGCCAGCTTTTTCATTCTCCTCTCTCACCTTCATCAAGAGGCTCTTTAGTTCCTCTTTATTTTCTGCCATAAGGGTGGTATCATCTGCATATCTGAAGCTACTGATATTTCTCTGGGCAATCTTGATTGCAGCTTGTGATTCATCCAACCCTGCATTTCACATGATGTGCTCTGCATATAAGTTAAACAAACAGGGTGACAATATACAATCTTGCCCAATTTGGAACCAGTACTTTGTTTCAGTCCGGTTCTAACTGTTGCTTCTTGACCTGCATACAGGTTTCTCAGGAGGCAGGTAAGATAGTCTGGTATTCCCACCTTTTGAAGAATTTTCCACAGTTCGTTGTGATCCACACAGTCAAGGGTGTTAGCATAGTCACTGAAGCAGAAGTAGATGTTTTTCTGGAACTCTATAGTGACAGCAAGCAGATCAGCAGGGGAAGCTGTAGCGAGGGTGGGATGGTGGGCTGAACCGAGGAGGCAAGAGGAAAGTTAAAGATTTGGATTTGTTCACGATCATGACTGTGGGGATGGTTTCCTGGGTGTCTACCTGTGTCAAACGCATCAAACTGTACCCTTCAGTGGTAGAAACTTTTTATTTACTTCATCCTGTATGACAGACCCTAGGTCCATCCCCATCTCTACAAATGACCCAATTTTGTTCCTTTAGTGACTGAGTAATATTCTATTGTGTACATGTACCACATACTCTTTATCCATTCATTGGCTGATGGACATTTAGTTTCCTTCAATGCCCGGGCTACTGTAGACATTGCCGCAGTGAACACTGGGGTGCATGTGACTTTGTGAATCGTGGTTCTCTCAGGGTATATGTCCAGGAGTGGAGCTGAGAGCTAATAAGAAGCTGCTGTATTCTGAGCACCAAGGGAGCTCAGCTTGGTGCCCTGTGACCATCTGGATGGATGGGTTGAGGGGGGCTGAGAACAAGGTCTAAGAGGGAGGGGATATATGTATACATACAGTTGATTCTGGAAAAGGAAACGGCAGCCCACTCCTGTATCCTTGCCTAGGAAATCCCATGGACAGAGGAACCTGGTGGGCTACAGCCCCTGGGGTCCCAAAGTGTCAAACACGACTACAGTGACTAAGCAAGCGGAGGTGATTCACTTCACTATACGGCAAAACCAACAGAGCATTGTAAAGTAATTATACCCCAGTAAAAAAAAAAGGGAAGTTTCCTGCATGTCATTATACTGCAATAAAGTTGTTAAAATATATTAATAAAAGTGGAAAGGGGTAAAATATCCCCAGTCATCAGCTATCCTCTGTGAGTCAGCTGTGCTGTACTCTCCCCGGGCCTGGGGTACCCTGGCTGGCTTGCGGGCCATCACTGGCTCAGCATGGGGACAAGCACCCCCAGCCTCCTCCAGCTCTCATGCCCAGAAAATCACCTAAAGTTCCACAGGTGTGATCATGAAGAGGGCAGGGGAAATGAGACAGGCCAAGGCAGTCCCCACCCCCCCAGGGGATGCAGGAGCCTCAGGGACCAGGCTGGGGTGGGTGACAAGTGTCCTCTTACTGCTCACTCATGCCCTATAATTTAATAAAATTTGGACATTTCTCCAGCTGAGTGGCAGCCAGGCCTCGGGCTGCATGAAATCAGGCAGATAAAAGCCAGAGCAAAGGGCACCGAGATTTTGGTTCCCTGTCATTCTGCCGGCAGCTCTGCCAGAGCCGGGCTGACACGACAGTGGAGGGTGAGAGTGAAAAGGAGAACAAAAGAAGAGGCTAAGAAGTCCATGGAATTGTCCCTTCTTGGAGACTCACGTGGTGCTGCTGACTCACGAAGCCCCTTCACAGGAAGGGCTTCAGGGAGACCGCATACCGCTGCATGGAGGCCACTGCAGTGAATTCTGAGCACCTACTGTGTGTCAGGCCAGCATGGGCCCCAGGGATGGAGCCGCGACAGGACAGGCAAGGTCTGGTCCACGGACACCATCACGACAATGGTGATAGTAAATCACGATCCCTCATGCTCTCTGCACCAGCTCTGTGCTCACGGCTCCACTCCTGAGGTGCCCACCCAGGGGACGCCTGGCAACATCCAGAGACCTTTCTGGTTGCCACACCTGGGTGAGGTAGGGAATGCTACTGGCACTGTGGGTAGAAGCCAGGGATGCTCTTACATACCCTACAATAGGAAAACCCATAGGACAAAAGGGGGCTTCCTGGTGGCTCAGATGGTAAAGAATCTGCCAGCAATGGAGACCCAGATTCAATCCCTGGGTCAGGAAGATCCCCTAGAGAAGGGAAAGGGTACCTGCTCCAGTATTCTTGCCTGGAGAAGTCCATGGATAGAGGAACCTGGCAGGCTACACTCCATAGGGTGGTAAGAGTTGGACACGACAGAGCGACTAACACTAACTATAGGACAATAAGAAATGATCTGGCCTGAATGATGATGGGGCCACAGTTGAGGACCCTAGCTCTATACTCATTTCTCATATAAACCTCACAGCTGCCCTGAAGTAGGAGTATCATCATTCCCATTTGACAGAAAAGGAAACTGAGACCCACTGAGACTTCAGTCACTCGGTGTGACTCACCTGTGAGAAGGCAGAAGAGGATCTGAACCAGGTCTGTCTGTGTCCAGAGTCTACACAGCACAGACCATACAGAACCCTCTAGGAACCCAGGAACTGAGTTCACGTCCCAGTGGAGCCCAGCGGTGCACTGGGTGAGTCATTAGAATTCTCCAAACTGGGAGCACTTTAGTTTGGAAAACAGGGCTCATAAATCGTGACCTGGGTGAGCATGGGGTATGTGAGAAGCCTCCCACCTCGTGAAAATGTTGGGGAAACAGGGACTGGTACATGTGCTCACTTATTTACCAAGTATTCCTTGGGAGTCTATTATGTGCTTGAGTGCACTGGGCACTCGGAATGAGCAGTGAGGGAGACACAGAGGTCCCTGCTCTTGGGGCATTTAGGTTCCCAGAACGACCTGGAGTCCCATGGGCAGGACTTCAAGCCCCAGCTTTGCTCTTCACCAGCCAAGGACCCCCAGGCACTTTGCACCCGAGGGTCTCCTGCCCTCCCCTGACATGAGAGTACCCTTGCCGCCTTCGAGGCTGTGACTGGAGATCAAATGAGAAGACAAGTATAAAGCTCTCAGCACAGGCCCAGCACATACCAATCTGCCATGAATATTCATTTTTATTATTAGTGATGATTATATTTAGAACAGCTGCTTGAGTAAAAACATTTAAAAAAATACAAAAAAAAATACAGAGGTTGTTACTCCCTTCTCTTTTGAGACTTCTACTCCCTGTTAGCATTCATTCATTTATCCCTTCCTTCTCTCCAGGCACCCCTGGCCTCTGCTAATTGGACCAGGGCTGAACACTTAACTCAGGCCACACCGACTGGGCTTGGATTTGACCCGAGAGACCCTGGCCAGTCCCTACTGGTGGCTAGCCATGGCAGACAGACTCTGCCAACCATCCATAGGGTACATGGACAGGAAAGAGAAAAGGTGGCCTTCAGAGGGAGGGCATGGGGCAGGGCTCAGAGGAAGGGGTCTGCTGGTCTCATTCTTCCTCAGACCCTGCTTCCTTCTCCTTGCCTCTTAGATCTCCATGCATCATCCCACCACCCACATTTGTGTAATCAGGTCCCACCTTGGCCTCCACCCAGCCCAAGTCTCCTGACCCTTCTGTTTCACTATAAGCGGACCAGCGCCCACCCCTCCCCTCAGCTGCTCTGCACCCGTCTGGACTCCATGCCTATCTTGTATCTTTTCTCTGGGTCCTGGGCTGGACCCCATGCTTCCCAAGGGCCCCGGCCTGGCGGGTCCTCAGCATACTTCCTGGAGGAAGGCGTGAAGGAGGGGCGGAGCCTGGAGGCCGCCCACCCAATGGGAAGAGCCAGGACCAGGGATGGACACACCCGCATTTGGTTCTGGCTCCGCTGCCCTTGTGGGGGGACTGGGTGGAGCCCTGCAGGTGGTACGGGCATCGTGCCCAACACCCAACAGCACCATCAGTGCCTCCTGTGACCTACACTTTTTAAAAACAACTTTGTGCTTTAGTCAGAGAATGCAGAGCCAGTCTCAGCTTCCTTTTTTTTTTTAACCTGAACATCTTGCAAATCACCACCCCACGTCCCCATAAAGCCATCTGCTCTGGGGACAGTAGGGGATAGCAGAAAACAGGAGTCCTTCCCAGCAAACCACCACCCACCCACCCCAATTACCAGAGGCTTTGGAAGAAGTGGGCGAGCCGAGGAACAGGTGCTGGGATCCTTGGTTGGCCATTAGCATGAACCTAACCAGAGGGCATGGCAGCCCACTCCAGTATTCTTGCCTGGAGAACCCCCCAAGGACAGAGGAGCCTGGCGGGCTACAGTTTATGGGGTCGCAAAGGGTCGGACATGACTGAAGCCAGTAAGGACACAGTGCAACCACCCAGGGTGGGAGGGGATGCCCAGACTGGATCCCTGGGCCCACCCCCACCGACTGAGGTCAGGAGGTGGGAGGAGCTTCTGCACCTGCTCAGCCAATGGCTGGTTGATGGGCGGGGAAAGCGAGGGCCTCAGAGGAGGGGCTCTGTGTGCCCGCCCGCTGGGGGCAGGTTGGCCCGCTCTCTGCCTGCCCTGGTACATCTCAAGGGGGTAGGGAAGGAATGAGAGAGAGAGAGAGAAGGAGGTGGGACTTCTCTCAGAGGGGTTGAGGCAGACACTTGCGAAAAAGGATAACCGTCTTAGGCTGGGAAAGACTGAAGGCGGGAGGAGAAGGGGATGACAGAGGATGGGGTGGTTGGATGGCATCACCGACTCAATGGACGAGTTTGAGTAAACTGCGGGAGTTGGTGATGGACGGGGAGGCCTGCCATGCTGCAGTCCATGGGGTCGTGAAGAGTCAGAGACGACTGAGTAACTGAACTGAACTGAGAAATAGAGAGCACAGCCCTTTATTGTAATGGGATTTTTGTTGTTGTTTTCAAGATTTCTAGCAGCTCATCAACATGAGAAAAAATGTAACTTATTTTGTAAAAAATTCTGTAAATCCAAATCTGGCCTTTTCTGATGCTCAGATTTCAAGCCTCGTATCATATACCTGTCCCCCAACTTTCCATCTTGTCAAGGCTCAGAGACCTAGACTCTCTCCTGCCAGGTCCCCAGACTGGCCCACAGAGAGGCGGCCGGCTGGTGCCCTCTGGTCTCTGTCCTGGGACGTCCAAGGGCCTGAGCACTGAGCTGAGAGGAAAGAGAGTGGGTGGGGGGAGTGGCTGGACCAGCTCCCGGTTCTAGAGTCCAGGGTAGGGTCCATCCCGCCCCTTTCCTCTCCACCGGCCTCAGCATCCTCACGTCCTCACTCTGAAATGGGGGTGATGGCTTGGAAGGGTTGAGATGGGTGATGGGATCAGGTAGGAGGGAACACATCGCCTGGCCTAGAGCAATCACTCTCTTGTGCCCACAGCTCGCTCCACTCTGCCCAGGCAGAGCTTGGTAGAAATCGTGCGGAATGTTTTCACTGCAAATGATAGACAAGCCAACCAAATAAATCAACTTAAGCAGAAAGGGAATATTTTTTTGTCCACAGTAGCTGAAAAGTACATAGGCATCTAGATCCCAGTCTGCTCCTGCAGCCCCCTCCTACCAACTGCTCCAAACACCAGGCTTAGGGTCTCACCACTAAGTGATGCTCACCCAGCATCCACTTTGTCCTTGCAATGGCAACATCGATAATAATAATAGTAGAAGCATTTAGTGAATATCAACTATGTGCCAGCCATGTGCTAATAATATTTTTCATACATTATCTCATTTAATCCTTTGAACAGTCCTAAGAGTTGGGATTCTGGGTTAATTTGCTGCAAATCCACTTAGTAAATGGGCAATTCATCAAATGACCAATCACCAAAAATTCATTTGCCCAGTGATCTGTGAGATTCTCAGAGACAGGCAGATTCATGCGCCCCAGTCTGGGCATAGAAACCAGGCAGCTATTTCACCAGAGAGGCAGAAACAGACCCAGAGCTGCAGCTATGAAGAACCAGGACATAGATCTGAGCTCACATGCTTCCTGAGTGTTTACCTCCTGGGGTTCTGGCGTGCCTCACCCTGTGTGGAGCCTCACAACAAACCCATCTCACAGAGGTGGAAGCTGAGGTGGGGACAGAAGAACCCAGTGTGGTCCTTATAGCAACAGCAGGGCCTGTCATGGGCTGTGCATCTGTGCATGCTCAGTGGTTCAGTCCTGCCCGACTCTTTGCGACCTCATGGACATGGTCATGTTCATGGCCACCAGGCTCCTCTGTCCATGGGGTGGGGGTTCCACAAACGCTCCTCCTGCAGACTAGCAGTTGCCCTAGTGGGCGTCCCAGGCCAGCAACATCAGCATCCCCTGGAGACACATTAGAAATGCCAGCTCTGTCTCACCCCAGCTGGTGTGGCCTGGGCGTGTCTAGACTCTACAGCCTGATTGCCTGGTTCAACCCTGGTTCTGACACTTACCACTTCCGTGGCTTCTGGCAGGTCACTTAGCTCTCTCTATGCCTCGGTTTCCCCATCTGTCTAATAGGGATGCTAATGCAATGGGCCTCCATGGGTTGTTACAAGGACTAAATGAGTTCCTTCATGTGAATGGTTTAGAGCAGAGACCATCTGGCTGATCAGAAGGAATCCACTTTTACGGAGAGTCTCCTAGGTGCTCAGGACTTCACCAGGCATTTTCTCTGAATGATGCTAAAATGCATCGAGCTCAGACCAGGCACCATTTTGGCTACCTTCACAAATTCATTCACTGAGTCTTCACAGCCTCCGCCACAGGGTGGGTGCTAGCAGCGTCATACCTCATAGTTGAAAAACCTGAAGCTCAGACTGGTCCTGTAATTTACCCAAGGTCACACAGCCAGCATTGATGAAGTCAGCTTGTGAACCCAGGCCCTGCATGCCTCACCAGGACCTATTCTGCCTCCCTGCTCACGCGCTCACGTAAGTCTTCCAGGAACTGTGCCAGTTGTCCATCACTCTCTCCATTGGAGAAAACCAAGACCCAGGAGGCTAATCACACCAGGCACTGTTTTAACTGCCCTACAAATTCAACTCCTTTAATTGTCACAGTCACCCTGAAGGTAAGTACTAGAGTTACCCCACTTTACAGATTAGGAAACCAAGGCCCAAATGAGGTAAATGAGTGGCCTAATGTCCCACAGCTGCTATCTGGGGGAGCTGGGATCCTGGTCGGTCTGATTCCAAAGTCCAGGTTCTACCTTCACCCTGGCTGCACTGTGTTCCCAGGGCACAGACAGTCCTCACAAGGATGCACATGTACTTCACGATGCAGCCACCATAGGCCTGGGCGCCCCCTGCTTCTTCCTGAAACCACTGAGCTCCTCCCTTGCAAGCCCTTCTCCCAACTGTCCCATCCCCAGGCTAGTGAGATGGGGACAGTCAGAGCCCGTGGCCACCCAACAGGGAGTGCCCTTTCCCCCCGACGCTCCCCATTCCAGCCCCCCACCATCCTGATGCCAGCGCCTGCCCCCAGTTAGGCTAGCCGACACAGACTCAAGGTCTCACATCAAGAAGAAACTCTGGCCCAATGTGAACACGAAGCCCTGAGCCTTCAGGCTTCAGCCGCCACCATCCTACCCGCGGCCCTGGGGCTGTCAGCGCCTCCAGCCGTCACCACAGTGGCTGGTCCATGGAAACACACCCGCCCTCACTAGCAAATATGTACCCAAGACACGCAGACTCAGCAGAACATTTTATTTTCTTTGAACAAATCAACTTTCCATCACAATGTGAAGAGTGGAACGTATTCAGACATTGAGGTCTAGAAATTAATATCCAATTCTGCGGGGTTTATGGATCTCACCCAGCTGGCCCTCCAGGATCCCTCAAGGCCTGGCTGTGTTCTCAAAGCCCTGCGTGTCCCTCCCCCGATGGAATGGCACTTCTCTCTTGGTTCCTTCCTTTCCTTCCTTTCCTTCCTGCCTTCCCCTCCCTCCTCCTCTCTGCCTCTCTCTCCCCTCCCCCTCATCCTCTCTTGCTAGTTTTAATCTCTGAGAACAGGAAAACACACATTCAGAGCGGCTTTGTCTTTAATTAATTAGGATTTTGTTCTTTTATTGAAGTGCTCCAAGGTGAAGGTTTTCAAAAGAGACAATGAAGGTGCTGGCCATAATTAACACTGCCCTGCTCTCTGGAAAATAGGAATTCTTCCAGGGTGTGAATTTCTTTTTAAAGAGCTATTGCATGGTAAATTCAGGGAAGGCCAGCCTAAGGGGTTAGCAGATAGGGTGGCATTAGTGGTAAAGAACCTACCTGCCTGCCAATGCAGGAGACATAAGAGATGCGGGTTCAATCTCCCTAAGTAGGGAAGATTCCCTGGAGGAAGTCATGGCAACCCATGCTAGTATTCTTGCCTGGAGAATCCTATGGAGAGAGGAGTCTGGCAGGCTACAATCCATAGAGTCACAAAGAGTAGGACATGACTGAAGCGATTTAGCACACATGCACACGGCCAATGAAAGCAGGAGTCAGAAGAAGGGGAGGTTGCCAAGCTGAGACACAAGAGGGTGAGCCTGAAAGAGACACGTGCACCCCAATGTTCATCGCAGCACTGTTTATAATAGCCAGGATGCCCATAGATGGGCAACCTAGATGCCCATCAGCAGATGAATGGATAAGGAAGCTGTGGTACATATACTCAATGGAATATTACTCAGCCGTTAAAAAGAATTCATTTGAATCAGTTCTAACGAGATGGATGAAACTGGAGCCTGAAAGTAAGCCAGAAAGATAAAGACCAATACAGCATACTAACACATATATATGGAATTTAAAAATATGGTAATGATAACCCTATATGCAAAACAGAAAAAGAGACACAGATGTACAGAACAGACTTTGGGACTCTGTGGGAGAAGGTGAGGGTGGGATGTTCTGGGAGAACAGCATTGAAACAAGTATACTATCAAGGGTGAAACAGATCACCAGCCCAGGTTGGATGCATGAGACAAGTGCTCAGGGCTGGTGCTCTGGGAAGACCCAGAGGGATGGGATGGGGAGGGAGGTGGGAGGGGGGATTGGGATGGGGAACACATGTAAATCCATGGCTGATTCATGTCAATGTATGGCAAAAACCACTACAATATTGTAAAGTAATTAGCCTCCAACTAATACAAATAAATGAAAATAATAATAATAATAATTTTTCAAATATTCCAAAAAAAAAAAAAAGAGGGTGAGCCGTGAGGAAAGATCAGAAAGACTCCACGATCGGGGCTGGAATGAACCCCCCTCCCAACCTGACACAATCAGGATGACTGGGTGCTCTAGGCCTCGGTGTTGGGGGGTGGTCAGAGGATCTATTCAAGAGTGGGACAGCTTCCCTTAACAGAGGGTGAGCTCCCTGCCCCTACAAAAGTCTGAGCTACTACAGGACAGTGAAGAGAGGCTTTCCTGCATTACCCGGGGTGGGGGGGAATGGACTAAGGTCTCTTCCTGTGCTAAGATTCTGGTTCCAGAATGTCTATTTCAACTCCATGTTCCTCTGAATCATTCCTTTCTAAGAGCCAAGTCTGTGAATGTCATTACAAGTCTCTCTGAACAATTCCTTAATTCAAAGATTCTTAGGGCCTGGGATTCAGTGAATGCATCTGTGATCTTATAATTCTAGGATTTTGTGAAAGGCATAAGATTCAGCAATTGAAAGACTCCATTAAGGTAGCTTTGAGTCTCTGAAAGATGCTGTAATTCCAAGATCCTGTGCATCGCAGATGCCATGAAAAAGACTGACAGATCTCAAAATCATTGCAAGAGAAGGAAGGTTCCAAGCCCCGCCCCCACCTCATATTTCAGAGTTTGTAGGAGGAGGACATTGGGCCTCCGACCTGCACACCCTTCTCAGCACTAACATGGGGGGTCCCTGGGAGCCCCTGACCCCACAGTCCAGCTCTCTCCTGACCTGCAGCCACCTGGCTAACTCCAGTCTTCCCAAGCAAGGATCCAGGGCCTTGGGGGTGGACCAGGCCTCTGAGAAGCCCCATGAGAAGCCCCATCCCTCCAAACCTCCTCTGAGCCAGGTGCCTCGTTAACCTGCCAACAAAGGTGGACCCCTCCCAGAAAGGCCTCAGTATTCAGCATGCCTATAAACTGCTTTTTGGATTTTTCCACCCAAAACTCCCTGGGAACACCCCCCCAAACAGGCTGGGACATCCCCCCAGCTTCTCTCTTCCAGTTCCCTCCACACCGCCAGACCCAGGGCAGCCAGCATGGGCACACCCCTCCCTGCCTGCCAACCTGCTGTTTCGTGTATCGGAGGTTGATTTGCCCTGGGGTATCCTGAGCCTGCTCCACAGGCTGACTGCACTACACGGGCCCCGAAGCCCCAGGTGACAGGACCCAGGAGGCCCATCCCTCAGCAGATCAGCTCCCTGTGATGCATGGTTCTCCCCTGGGATGTTAATTACAAGGGGCAATGGCAAGTGCAGCCTTGGATACCAGTGGTAATTACTGGTGCAGCTCATTCAGAAAAACTAATAAAAGTAGGAAAAGGAGTGAGACCCAGGAGCCCACTTTCCTTTCAGCTCTGTTTGTGTTCCCTCATCCTCTTGCCCTCTCCACGGAGCTCTTCTCCTCTGCGGATACAGGTACAGATAGTGCGCTTCAGTTGTGTCTCTTTGTGACCCTGTGGATTGTAGCCCGCCAGGTTCCTCTATCCATGGAGTTCTCCCGGCAAGAATACTGAAGTAGATTGCTGTGCCCTCTTCCAGGGGATCTTTCCAACCCAGGGATTGAACCCACGACTCCTACAACTCTCGCGCATGGCAGGCAGATTCTTTACCGCTGAGCCACTGGTTTAACCTGGGGTCTCAGTGGGATCCGAGCACCGGCTGTCCTGCCAGGTTCACGCTGGTTTCTCTGGAAGGGTCTGGATCCCAGGGAGGGAGACATGGGAGAAGGCAGGGAGGGGCTGGGATTCTGGAGAAGGCCAGGTCTGCAATGGATCCTCAAGGACATCCCAGGGCAGCCCCCGCCCACCCACCCCCACCTCAGTGGGCAGGTGGGGGTCCAGGGTGCCTGCAGCAGAGAGGGAACCTGGAGCCTAGAGCCCCGGCAGACTCAGCCATGGAGGAGAGAAACCGGGGTGGCTGGAGCTAAATCTCCTGCAGCCTGGGTACAGAGACCTGCCGGTGAAGAAAGGGGAGTCACTCCGGGCTGGGCGGCAAGGGTGCCCGCCAACCTGCTCCTTGTGGTCCAGAGGCAGGAGCATCTCTGGCAGCTGCCACCCAGGCTCCTCTGGTCAAATGTGAGCAGAGGGGAGTCTGTGCCCTCCCCGGGCAGAGGCAGGACAGCCATCAGCTCAAGGACCAGAGACCAGGCTGCCTCCCTGCGGGGAGACGCCTGTGAGGCCAGAGCATCAGGGCAGATGAGAATGGAGCAGCCTTGTCAGCGCCCTGGCCTGTTTCCCTCCTCCCCTCGCAGGGCTGAGGCGGCTGTTAAGGTGCTCCAAGTGCACGTTGGAAAAGAATTTCCCGACACAGAGCATTTCCGAAGGGACTGAGCTTGTTAAGAACAAAGAGCAGGGATAATGTGGGCACTGTGAGCACAGTGGGCCAACCTCCTGGCAGACCAGGGAAAGCTGACAGGTTTTGTGGGTGAGTAGCCAATTTTTATAGCCTCCAGACAAAGAAAATTTCCTGCTGGAAGGTTGGAGTTAAGTGATTGGTTAGGGCACTGTAGGGTGTTTACCGGAGTGGACATCTTTGCCTAACTGGGAGTCAGGAAGCTTGTTAGTGATGATCAGAGAGGGCTTTTTGGCAATGGTTACAGAGGGGCTCAGTTACCTTCAGAGGTGACCTTGGCTCAGGGCTCACACCTGTGGCCTTGGGGAAGGACTCAGCAGTGGTGGATACAGTGACCGCACAGACAGCCAGGGATACACAAGCAGCCAGGAACAGGGCCGAGGGGAGAGAAGCCAGGTCCTGGGGCCTGAGGGAGGGGCTGACCTGGGAGAGAAGGGGGAGGAAGGGGCGATGGAGGAGGCTTGGGTTCAGAGCCCCTGCCCCTCACCTGCGGCGGGCACCTCACACCCTCTGGCTTCTGCAGTCCTCACAGCACTTACCAGTGAAGATGCAGCTTCTGTCCTGAGCCCCCTGGGGCCCCTTGCCCTGCACTCGGTGATCACACTCTGCCTCCTTTTGGCCTCCAGGCCCCAGCCAGGGGGGAACTGTTCTCCCCAAGTCCTAGGTCAGCAAACTGAGACCCAGAGGGGCAGTCACATGTAGAAGTTGCACAGCACGTTGGAGACAGCGCTGGGGCTCGCCCAGCCCCTTGGATTGTGGCATCCGTGTCCTCCCCAGAGTTCCGGAGGGGCCTCCAGGGGGACCCTAGGGGTCAGAGTCCAGTTAGGAGCCACAGTGATTTGAGTAGGGGATGCTTAAAATAAACAACTATTATGCTATGCTTTGGAGTGACTCGAAGGATGTCAGGAGAAATCTGAAGGGAACCCTAGGACTGAGGAAGAGCAACCTTCAACTCGGGCGCGCCCCTCCCCCTGCCCATCCTGGAGGCCAGAGTTCAGACCTTGATGGGGACTGTGGTGGCAGCCGCCTGGATGGCAAAGAAGTTGCTGGCTTCACCCAGAGTAGATGCCAATGGGCAGGAAACACCCTTGGATGCTGGCCAGCCAAGTCAGTGCACAGAGGGGGTTGGGAGCTCTGAGGGTGAAAGGCCTGGGGCACTCAATCCACTCGGGGTCACCTGGTCAGGGGACCACAGCGAGGTGATCTCCAGACAGGAGCTCGCCAAGGAGCCATGCACCGTACAGCTGGGGCAAAGCCTTTCACTCTGGCACTTGCTGGTGGAAGGAAAACAGCACTGCGGACCAGGGAGAGGCTGCTTCCCTGGTCATGTCCCTCCAGCGCCCTCTACTGACAAAACTTAACCTGATGTGCCCGGCAAGGAGTAGCGCTGAGTCCCAGTCCAGAATTAAAGTGAAAGTGAAAGTGGCTCAGTCATGTCTGACTCATTGCGACCCCAAGGACTATACAGTCCATGGAATTCTCCAGGCCAGAATACAGGAGTGGGTATCCTTTCCCTTCTCCAGGGGACCTTCCGAACCCAGGGATCAAACCCAAGTCTCCCGCATTGCAGGCGGATTCTTTAACAGCTGAGCCACAAGGGAAGCCCAGCAATTCAAGAGCTAAGGGCTGAGGGCGGATAAATCAGGGGTCTGCAAACCATCACCTGCAAGTCTCGTCTGGCCTGTCATCTGTTCTCATATAACCCCTGAGCAGAGAATGGTTTTGACATTTTTAAATGATTGAAAGAATAATTAACAGAATATTATTTCATGATGCGACCTTTATAGGAAATTCAAATTTCAGTGTTCACAAATAAGTTTTGAATTGTGCTATTTAAAAAATTGTGGAAATTTTCTCTCCGGTTCCATAAATACCTTCATTGTATCCTTGATTATTCTCTTGGTCCCCTAGTCCTAAAACAGTTAATATCTGACATTTATACAGAAGTCTGACAAGTAGTCATGTATGGGTGTGAGTGTTGGACCATAAAGAAGGTTGAGCGCTGAAGAATTGATGCTTTTGAACTGTGGGAATGCAAGGAGATTAAACCAGTCAATCCTAAAGGAAATCAACCCTGAATATTCATTGGAAGGACTGATGCTGAAACTGAAGCTCCAATCCTTTGGCCACTTGATGTGAAGAGCCGACTCACTGGAAAAGACCCTGATGCTGGGAAAGATTGAAGGCAGGAGGAGAAGGGGGCGACAGAGGATAAGATGGTTGGATGGTGTCACTGACTCAATGGACATGAGTTTGAGCAAACTCCAGGAGATAGTGAAGGACAGGGAAGCCTGGAGTGCTGCAGTCCATGGGGTCGCAAAGAGTTGAACTTGGACATGATTGAACGACTGAACAACAACAACAACTGACAAGTACTGCAATGAATTGATAGCTGTCTAGGTCTTCCTTGGCCGCCATGAGTTGCCACTGTACCACTTCTATAGCTGTTAGATCCAAGCTGCCACACTCTGGCCCGGTTAAGCCTCTGGACAGCCCAACGCCAGAAGATGGAAAAGGAGCCCATTTGGGACTCTCATAAGACACCCTGAAGTGAGGGAGCCAAGGGGGCCTGACTGGAGAAGGAATGCAATCTTCACTGAAGGTACAGTTTTCTTTTGCAGGGTTTGCCCCTGAAAGAGGTCATTGTCCTTCTTGGGAAGTTTTGGGGGAGGTTAAAGGGATCAGATGCCCTGAGAAGTCTCAAGTGACAAGGATGAAGTCAGCTGTCCTTCTGGTTCCACAGCTGGAGGCCTCTTGTTCCTGGGTCACAGAGCCCCCTGGTGCCACTTCCCTGTATGCCAGCCCTGGGTCTACCCTGCCAGGCCCACACTCTTCAAAACACACCACCCCGAGGCCTAAGATACCCTTCACACTCTTCTTTTTTTTTAAGAAATATAGGTGATTTATAATGTTGTGTCAGTTTCAGGTGTAATGCTCATCTTGTCCTGTCTCGTGGGCCCATTTCACAGATGGAAAAACTGAGTCAATTTCACTAGATGGCAGCAAAGAGGGAGGAAACAGCCGAAACTTAGAGACAACAAGACTGGCTTCCAGTTTCAGCTCCAAATCAGGTGCTCTGGGCAAATCCCACCTGTGTGTGAGACTCTCCTTTAATACCTACAAAATCTGGCTTCTCTGTACCTCTCCAGTCCCCACACACATCTATTTGCCCTAGCTCCTCCATCTATAAAATGGGTCTGTGAAATAAACACTGTGAAGTTTAATTTAGAAAATCCACATTAAAGCCCCCAGCACATGGTGTCCAAGAAACAGTAGCTCAAAAGAGAGACAAGGCTGCCCAGATCTAAACCCCCAGAGACTGTATCCCCATGAACAGAGCAGCCCGTCCCCAGGCCAACCTGCCTGATGCCAGTCTGAAGACTCTGGTGGCTGAGCCTTTCAGCTGAGATGCAGCTCTAAAGAGAGGATGAAGCATCTCGGCTGGTGGGAGGTCCCTGAGCAGCTCCTGTCCCCTCCGGTATTAATTGATTCGTATCTGGAACAGATGGGGTAGTAGGTCTTTTTCTCCCCCTGTTTTTCAAAGAGCTTTGGTCCAGGAGATAACTGTGTAATTAAACAAGCAGAAAAGCAAAACAATCCTCTTAGACAGACCTCACCATCTTCCATCCCTTGTAAATCTATTAATGAACTGTAATTGCAAAGATTAAACCCTTCCTGAAACCCGGTAACCAGTTCACCATGTCGGGGAAAGACTCCCAATGTCATCCAAGACCTAAAGAGGGAAAGAAAATAATGTTAATTAGCTGAGCTCTGTTTATCTACACGAAAGTAAAAGAAATATATATTGGTTGCATAGCAATGTGACATTTGCCAATAGACTCTGGCTGCCCGGGGGAGATGCTGGTTTTCCTTCTTTCTGGGGCTTGTTTATAACCTTCTGTTAATCAAACCGAAAGCTGAAAGAGATTTGGAAGTTGGGTCTCCTAAGGACTGGAAGCAGATGTGGGGAGAATTGAGATGAGTTAACCGCAGGAGTTTGGGCTGGGGACGAATCCAGAGATGGCGCCTGCTGCCTTCCTCGGGGCCTAGAGAGGTCGAACTGATTCCCCTGGGCAGGGAGAAAGCGGGGAGGAGGGAGCTGCATAGAGCAGGTGTCGGGGAGAGAGCACCAAGTGAGCTGGTAACAGTCCACACTCATCCCGGGTGCAGGACTGACCTGGGAAGGCTATCTTTCCACCAATTCCGACCCCATCCATCGGCCACACACGATGGCGCCGCCCACCCCACATCAATTTCCTTGGCAACGGCAGCTCAGGCTTCTCACTCCTCATGTTCTTGAAGAAATCATTCCCTTATCCAGGTTCAGGAGTGGACAGAGCCCCAGACCTGCATCTCCCGGCACAGTGATGGATTCAGTGATGGGTGCAGCCAGAGATGCTGATTCTTGCACAAGCAATTTAATGAGAGTGTCTCAAGAGAAACCTGGAAGAAATGGGCATCTGAGTGGTTTCCAATTTTTGACTAATATGAATCAAGCTGCCAAACACATCCTTATAATAGATTTTTGAGGACATATGTTTTTACTTCTCTAGGGAAAACAGCCAAAGTGAAACCATTAAGTCATGGATTAGGTATGCGTTGAACTTTATGAGAAGCTATCAAATTGCTTTCCAAAGCTACCAGCCCACATTCCCACCGGCAGTGAGCGAGGGTCCCCACGACCTTGCCAGCACTTAGTAATTTTAGCCATTTCAATAGGTGTAGGGTATCTTTTGGGGTTTTATTTCACATTTGCCTGATAACTAGTAACAGTTTCCATCTTCTCCTGTACTTATTGGTTACCATGAACTTACTGTGAAGTGTCCATTGGAGCATTTTGACCATTTTTTATTGCAATTTTCATAGGGAAGTCTTGTACATTTTTTCGATTGGATCTTTGTATTTATTTTGGGGTTTTGCTATAATAGTAGTATTTTTCTTTCACTTACCAATTTTGGGTTGCTGGTACACAGAAATACAACTGATGTGTATATAGCAGACTTGTATATCCCTCAGTTGGCACCTGAGCTTGCAGTAAACAAGCATTTATTTGAGCTCCCTGAATCTACAAAGGGTTGATGGTGCAGAAGATGGCAGAGATAGAGGGAAAACTAAGCCTTCCTGCCAGGCTATCCACTGATAGTTTACATTACATAACACTTAATATATGTCAGACACTACATTAAATGTGTGTGTATAAACATGTACGCGCATATATTCAGTCCTTAGAAACACCCCACGAGGCAGGAGCTGTCATTACTCATCCCATTTTACCAAGAGAAACCAAAGCTGAGAGAGTTTATGTAACTCCATAAAGGTCACCCAGCCAGTAAATTCAGAGCCGGGTTCCGATCCAGTAGGCCTGACTGACCTCCTGGCCTGTGCTTCCAGCCCTGATGCTGTCTCCAGCACGTCCTTGAAGGTGACCTTGAAGGTTAATTGATCGATGCCTGCAAAAGCTGAGCACAGCACACAGTGAGAACTCAGGAAACGCTGGCTGAGGGTCAGGCACTGCGCCGCACAGTGGGGAGACTGTGGTAACTGAGCCAGACAGAGCCCTGAGGGGTTTCCAGTCCCACAGGGGGGATGGAGGTGTGATAAATCACTTACAGCCCAGAGAAGAGCCGACTGGAGAGGCTCGGGGCCATGGGAACAAGGAGGGGCCGTGGAGAAGAGGAGGCAACAGCATGTGCAAAGGCCCAGTGGTAAGGAGGGCAGGCCTGGCTCAGGGCCCAGAGGGGAAGAGGCGAGCCATTGGTGTAGGAGCTAAGCAGTGAGGCAGGCAGGGTTCTAGGAGGGTAATTTGGGGGAAGTGCCAGGGCTAGATTGAGAAGGACCAGTTTGGCATCATGGGGAGGCCAGTGTGAAGCAGCCAGGATGGGGGCTGGGCTCAGAGTCAGCTCTCGATCCCCACATTCCATGAGCTCAGGGGCTTCCCCAGTAAGAGCCCCAGGGGTGTGGGGGTCACTCCCCTCTGAAGTCTTCTCTTTTCCTCCACTCTGTAGACAGACCCCGGAGCTGCCAGGCTGTGGGGGTGTCGGGCACCCCCTCGGTCCCCCATGCATCTCCTCTCCCGTTTTATCCCCCGCCCTCTGAGGCTGTTCCGGGACATTAAATGATGGTGCAGCCTCATTTCGGAAGCTTCCAGCTCAGTAATGGGTGAGGAGGGATGCGTGAGGGATGATTCTCAGGAAAGAGCCCCTGGTTAGGCGTCTTCCCCTGAACTTCCCTCCTGGTGGGGGGGGATGGGTACAGGGAGGGGAGGAGGGGTGTTGGGGGAGCAGTTCTGAGACCCCCATCTGTGTCTTCAGGAGACCTGGTGAGCCTGCATCGTGGTGGCCAGGAAAGGTAAACCCCACGAGGCTTCCCCACTGGGTCCCTGTAGTCCTTCAAGGTAGGACCATTACATGTGGGCTCACCTCTGGGGACCCAGGGCAGTGGGGGCAGAAGGTAGTGGCCTGGCCCGGTTCCTTCCTGGTCCCACATGTCCCTCTCATCAGAGGCTCCTTCTGCTGCTGGGAGGTGGACACAGAACTGGCCTTGGCCGGGGCCTGGAGCAGGCATGTGGGTGGGGTCCACTGCGGTTGGACTGTGAGGTGATGGGGGCCAGATGCTGGCTCTGGGTTCTGTCTGACTCTCCCTTTCCCATCGAGGGAGAGAGAAGTTGAGAAATATCATAAAACCTGAGCAGGATGGCTGGGGGCAGGGACTATCCCTGACCCTGGCCCCAGGCCAAGAATGTGCTCAGTGAACTTGCTCCCCCATCCTGGAGATGCTCAACAGGTGCCCAATTCGGCCTCCTCCTTACCTCCCAGGGTGTGAAGATGGTGCAACAGGTGATGTCCTCTCCTTCTCCCACCCACTGGACAATGGGGATGGTTGGAAGGGCAGGGAGGAGAGGGAAGCTATTCCTGGAAGGGGAACAGTGTAAGCAAAGGCTCAGGCATGGGAACTGAGAAAACACAGTAAGGGGATGGTGACAAGACAGGCCTGCGTGAAAGGCAGGACACGTGCTGGGGACAAGGGACAGACAACTGTGTGCAAGGGAGAATGCCTGTCCTGTAGAGCTCAGATGGCGGGGGACTCACACCCTAACAGGCAGATCGGTGGTTCCCGTCACCTGTGACTCTGTGCCCCTCTGGGTCTTCTCTAACCACACGCAAGGACAGAACACAGAGCCCAGAGGTTGGGAGGTGCCCCTGGTGCTCAGAGGACATGGAGCTGGTCCTGGGCATCTGGTGGGGAGAGGGGGGAGGATGGGAGTGTTTTTCATCCTCATCGTCCTTCTGGGGTCATCACTGGCATCATCTGCAAGGGGTAACTGAGGCTGGTCCCCCTCTGGATGGCCGTGGAGGCTTGGTGGGCTTAAAGGCACAGTGGCTGGGGACAAGAGGGACAGCTTTCTGGTGGCTGAGTGTGTTGGGGGTGGGGGTCCAGCTGGCCACCGGTCTCTCCCTCCCCTGAGAGATAGTTCCAGCCTGGTGGTGGGCCTGCGGGTGAAGCTCAGGATAGGAAACCAGGACTCTGCAGATGAAGAGGCCCGGCTAGAACCTAGATCTGTTGGGTGCCGGGTGCCACTGTCCAGGGAAGGATGCTCAGCAGGGAGGCTGCCCCAGCTGTAAGGATGTTGGCGAGAGATGAGTCTCCTGGTGCACTTCGCAGCGGGCACCATGAATCCTAGTACAGTTTAGGGTCCAGAACTTAGATTCATGGCTTTTCGGAGTTTCATAAACCCAGGGCCTGGGATTCAAAGATTCTTAGGATTGAGAACTGTAGAGGCTCAGACCCCAGAAAGTGAGAGCTCCCGAGTTTTTTCAGGTCATCTAGTCTAACAAATAAGTTGTTATGTTTTCAAACTATGGGTGAGGGGGTGGTGATGGAAGTACTTTAAACTATTTTCTGGGAGCCCAGTACATGGAGCACTAAAGACTGACCCTTGGTTTGGAGCTCGGTGGGCTTCTGGGACCCCTGTGCTCTCCCTCCCCGCCCCACCTCATTCCCTACCAGGCAGCCCCAGGACACTGTGGTCCAAGCCCCTTAGTTGGGGAATGGAGACGCTGAGGCCCAGAGGGGGCAGAGACCTGCCCAAGGTCACCCGGGAGCCAGAGGCAGAGCCTGCTCTGCCTTCTCCCCTCCTGGGCTTCGTGTGCACATCTGCCACCAGGCAACAGCCAGTTGGCACGCAGACTCGGAGCTGCTGGGAGCAGATAAGCAGGATCCAGGGGAAGGACAGAACTAGCTGAGCCTGAGGCCAGGCCCAGGCAGCAGAGATGCTGGGAGCATGGCACCTGGTAGGGGATGGGGCGGGGGCGGCATTATGCTTGGTTTATCCCTGCCCTTCTCTCTGCACCACATCTCAGAATACAACATCTAAAACCATAATTTTTTTTTGAGTAATTACCCTGTGCCAGGAGCTCTCCACACATCACCCATTAGAACGGTAGTTACTGAGCACCTACTGTGTACCAGGTACCAGCACTCAGGGGACCACAGAGACTTTTTCCTTCCAGGATCCTGACCCATGGACCTGGGCTGAGTCCCTTTTCGCAGATGAGGAAACTATCATTAAGCGACTCGCCCATGTTACTCAGCTGATAAGTGGCCGGATCGAATCCAGCCAGGCCCAAGACGTGAAGGGCCTCACAAGCCTGCAGTGGCAAGGCTCTGTCCTTCTCTCAGCGGGGCTCCTGGGGGACAGTGGGCAGCAGATTTGGCTGTAAGGGAGCGCTCAGATGTTGGGGGGTTGCCCCTGGTATCTGGTAGGATTTGGCATCTTAGAAATTTACCTTCAAGGAGACAGGATTGGCCAAGTGGGGGAGAGGGGCGAGGCAGGCTGCCTCCTAACCCAGCAAAGGGCCCTGGGGCTCAATTCTTCACACAGAATCCTCGCAACAACCCTGAGCAGAGCTCCTGTGATCACCCCATTTCACTGATGAGGAAACTGAGGCTCAGGGAAGTTAAGGGCTTGTCAGAGGTCATGGGAGGTACAGAGCTGGGGTTACAGGCCAGGCCCCCCCTCTAATTCCACGACCTGCCAGTGCTGCTCTGTTTTCTGCCTCTGGGCCTTCCAGAACATTCCCCTGCACCCGTGCTTGTCCTTTCTTTACAGAGCAGGCTCGCGTGACCCCGGGCCAGCCCAGAGGACGGTGGTCTCTCACCACCTCCCTGGACCCTCTTCTTCCATCAACGTCACGCACCATCACCCTGGCTTTTCCCAAAACCATGCTCCCGTAAATTCCCATGGAGCCTCCAGCTCGGTTTTTCCAGGAGCTGCTGACAAGGCAGCTTGCCCTCCCCCTCTACTCTGCAGCTAACTTTGAACCTAAATGCAGAACTTTTCCGAGTGTCCATATCACATGGCATTGGCTTGATCTTGCGCTGAGATGGGCTGGAGGCCGCGGTGAGAGGTGTCCCTCCTGGCTCTGTCTGCGGATCTGGCTGGTTGGTGTGTGAAGTTCTTCTGCCAAGCAGAGCAGGAGGCCTGGGCGGGGATAGAGCCCTGTGGTCACCACAGCAGACTGCCTCCTGGGCCAGGATCCACTCGGGACGGGTCCTCCTGGGGCACCATGATCCAGCCAGCCTGACGGGCTGTTCTCTGTCCGAGGCCCTCTGTCTGTCGTCCCTGTGGTCACTGGTGTCTGACCTGTCCCCCCCACCTGTCTCCTTCCCCCCTCTCTCCTTGTCATTATTCCTTTATTCCCCTCCTCTCCCTTCTCTGTCCTCCTAATTCTCTTGTCCCACTCCCGTCTCCCTCTTCACCTCCCTTCCTCCTCCACCCTCTTTCTTATGTTGATGGTCAAGGTCACAGCCACAGAGACCTCTCCTCATCTGTCCCCAAAGAGTCTTTGGTTCTGCCCTGGGCCACAGTGAGGGAGATATCCAGAACCTGAGGGATGGGTAGGAGTCAGAGGCCTGGGCCCACTCAACCGCCTCTTGTCAGACTGGGAAGGCCATGCCCACTGTAATGCATAGCCACACGGGTCCCGTGTATGGACACAGAGCCATCTTAGCACAGGAAGGACCTGTGGTCCTGGCAGGAGGGGCCTCCAGAGGTCATCCTGTCCCTCCCCCTGCCCCCAGCAGCTCTGGAGCCAGGACGGGCTGAGTGGAGTTTGTCTGTCTCTCTGGGGGAGTCCTACACTGGCCTCTTCCTCTCCACGATGACCAGTGTCCGTGGGCCCGCGTGACCTGGAAGTCCCCCCTCAGGTCTGCCCTGCGTCCTGCATGCTGTAGGGCTGGGCAGGTGAACGGCTCTCTGGCCTCGAGCCTTCCCTGTGATCGGGCCCCGGCGCTCCTCCAGTCTCAGCACCGTTCCCACGTCCTTTCCCTTTCCCTTCGGATATAGAGCTTTGATCCCTGCCTCCCCACTCCTGGTCTCCCTCCCACTTTCCTCCGAGTTCCCTGGGGTTGCAAGCTGCCATCCTCATCTGTGAAGCTGGGCTGGAGACCTGGGCTGTGCCAGGATCCCTGGCCAGAGGCCTCTCCAGGAGCTCCACCCTTTCGAGAGGGACCCGGGGCCTCTGGCTTTCTCCCTCTGCTGCTTCTGGTGGCTGGATGGACTGCTGGGAGCTGACGTGAGGTGGACCCTGCATGGGTTTCTGTTCCAAGTCCTCTGTGTCTGGTGACAGGATCAGGCCTCCCGGGGGAGGTAAGCATGAGGCTATGGAAGGTGGGAGATCAGCTCCTGGCTGTGGCAGACCCTCTGGTCATCAGGGACAAGTGAGGATGACCTCATGCCCTGCTTCCGCACTGCTGGAGAAGAATAATTAAGATTGTAAGTCTTCAGAGTGGACAAGAAGAAAGGGGGCTGGAGGTGGGGGCATCTGGACCTGCAGCTTGGGTGGCCCAAGTTCTAATTTGGGGTGGCCTGGGGGTGGCAATGTGCTCTGACACGAAAACAAACCCAGTGAACTGTATCCCCATTTTCTGGATGGGGTCCCAGCCCAAGTCCACCACTGCTCCATCCCTTACTCTCAGCAAAGGTGCCCAGGCCGGGGACCCCTCCCAGTCCCTCTTGGGGGTGAGGAGGCAGCTCTCCCAGTCTGGTGAGCAAAGGATGTGAACAGAGTCCCCTCAGCATCCAGAGATGCTTCTAGACTGGCTCCTGGCCTCAAGGTCCCCTGACTGCCGGGTCTCCCCATCCACCTCTGGATACTGTCTTGCCCAGCTGAGCACCCATGTCTCCCATCAACCCTCTGCAGGAAGCCAGTGAACATGACCAAGGCCACCGTCAGCTACTGCCAGGAGAAGACCCACGTGATGAGCACCATGGACCGGAGCTTCACGGGCCAGAGCATCCTGCAGGAGGACGAGCGGCTAGGCCTCTCCTTCTTGGATTCCCAGGGTTACAGCCTCCGGGGTGAGTGCCTGCCCCTTCCTCGTGGCCCCCAGGCACTCCTGCCCCAGACTCCTGAGCCAACAGCACGGAGTCCCCCATCAGCAGATTCTGTAACACCCCGAACCAACAGGACTAAGCATCCTGCTGGGTACCAGCACGGGCCCTGGGGATACAGAGAAGGCGCAGCTGGTGATCTGTACTGTGCACTGGAGGAGCTTGCAAAAGGCTCAACAAAGGGAAGAGGAATGCCAAGATCAAGTGTGACAACTATCAAAGAGGAGATGCAAGGTGCTGCCGTTTGAACAGAGAGATCAGAGTGGGCTCACCGTTTACTGACTGCCCGCTGTGTGAGAGACAGAGGATCCAGGGGCTGAGAGGGACTGGGCTGCAGCCACACAGACCTGGATGTATCTCAGATGCCCTGAGCTGTGTGGCCCGGGGCAAATCACCTACCGTCTTTGAGTATCTGCTTCGGCCTCTGTGAAATGGGGTGTATATCACAGCACTGCTGAGAAAACTGGCACAGCAAATATAAATCCCTTGGTGCCAAGCCCATCCCAAAGGAAAAGCACAGGCATTATGTAGACGTGCTGGGCCCTGAGCTACTTGATAGGAGCGTGTCATATATTACTCCACTAACTCTCTTTGCTTTTATGATGTAGTATTTTATTTCTATAAAAATTCTCTATAACAAATGTGTAAATTATGAAACATCATAATAAACTGCTGTGATTCAGAGCTTGGGAAGTAGGTTTCCAAGAGAACTGAAGCTCTCGCCAAAAACATTCCCCTACTGTCTCCCAGAGGTGACCACTGTCCTGCATTTGGGGTTTAGCCTGTTCAATTTTGTTTCTTTTTTTTTTGTAGTTTGACCACATATGTCTGTACCAGAAGCAAGGTGTCTTCTAGTTGTGGACCTTTATAAAAATGCTCTCGTTAGGTTTGAATTTTTTTGTGCCTTGATTGTTTTGCTCAAGATTGTTCCTATGCATAGATGTATGGACCTGTGGTTCATTCGTTTTGCCGAGGTATGGTATTTCATCGAGGTATGGTATTTCATCGAATGTATGTATCACAATTTACGTATCCATCCTCTCTGTGGATAAGAGTTGTTTCTACCTTTTGTTTGGCTGTTTTTGGTTGCTTTGTCCGCCTGTTCTTCTGCACAAAGCCGCTGAGAACATTTGTACGTCTCTTGACGCACCTGCACAGTGGATTCTCTGGGGTGTATCCTAGAGGGGAATTGCTGACTTGCAGAGTGTGTATTTGTTCAACTTTACAAGGCTGTGCCAAATGTTTTTCCAGAATGACTGTGGTTGTTTCCACTCCCAGAAGTGATGTGTCAGAGTTTCCATTGCTCTCCATCCAGGCCCAAATTTGTCAGGCTTCTAAATTTTTGCCAGAATAGTAGGAGTAAAATGGTGACTCTGTGTTCATAATTTTCATTTCCCTGATTTCTAATGAAACTAAACATATTTTCAAACGATTATCGGCCTCCGATTTTCTTCTGTGAAAGGCCTGTTTGTGTCTTTTATCTAATTTTCTACTCTTTGTTTGCTGCTATCCTAATGATTTTTAGGAGTTCTTTATCCACTTAGGTTAATAGCCATTTATTGATTCCATGCCGAAAATACTTCTCCCCATTTGAGACTTGTCTTTCCACTTACTTGTAGTCTTTGAGTGAACAGAGATTCTTTTTTATAATTTAGGCAAATGTTTCTGTCTTTCTATCTTTCAGTATGCACTTTTAGTGCTTTGGTAAAGAAATCCTCTCCTACCCAAGGTCACTTAAAAGTCTCTATTTTCTTCTGAAATATTTAAAGCTTTGCACTTCACATTCAAACCTTTATCCATCTGGAATTGATTTTTGTAATGTTCTGAGATGAAATTTGATTTTCTTTTCCTGTATAGATCATCAATTCTTGTAGCATAGATCATCCCGGGCCTATAAGGACAATTTCATCACATGTTGACTTTCCACATGCATGTGGGTCTGTCCGTGAACACTCTGTTCTCTTCCAATGTGCTAGTACTAATCAGTGTGGCTTTATAAGTTTGATATATGAAATGCAAGTTCTCTGCTTTTGTTTCTCACATGTTTCTTGACAATTTTTCCCTTATTTTTTTTCCTTATGAAATTGTGTAATCAGCTTGTCAAGTTCCTTGAAATATGCCTTGGAATTTTGATTAGAATTTTATTAAATCTGTGGAACTGTTGTCTTTAGAACATTGTCTTCTCATTTATGGATAGATATATCTCTTTACAGTTAGGTCTTGAACACTTTTCAATAATTTTCTCCAGAAATATTTTGAACTGTTAATTGTTATACACAGTCTTGCTTCTCTTATATTTCCAATTGTTATTGTAAGTGGTATCTTTTAAACTAGGAGTCCTAAGTGTTGCTGGTAAATAGAAATATAAATGATGTTTCTGTGTTGACCTTATATCTCTACACTTTGTTTGAGTCTCTTGCTAATTTTGATCATTTGTCTGCATATTTGTTTGAATTTACTATGAGTAGAGTCAAAACATCTTAGTTTGTTTCTTTTTTACTTATTTGTTAGCCTTTCATTTCAAGTTCTTGTCTTATTGCACTGGCTCTGGTCAAGAGATTGGAACCTCCAATGCAATATTGAGTGAAAGAGGTGATAAGAACCATATAGTCTGTTTTCCTGATTTTAAAGAAAATTCTACTTTTCAACATATGCTGTAGGCTTTTGATAGAAACATTTTATCAGATTTTAAATGTTCCCTTCTATTTCTACTTAGCCAGGAATTATTTTGTTGATGCATGTTAAATTTCCCAGAGGCATATATTATTGATCTGTTATATGATAAAAATCAGACTTACCTGGTGGCTCAGTGGTAAAGAACCTGGCTGTAATGTAGGAGACATGGGTTCAATCCCCGGGTTGGGAAGATCCCCTGGTGAAAGAAATGGCAACCTACTCCAGTATTCTTGCCTGGGAAATACCATGGACAGAGGAGCTTGGTGGGATACAGTCCATGGGGTCACAAAAGAGTCAGACATGACTTAGCAACTAAACAACAATAATGATAAAAAATAATTCACAGATTTTTCTAATGTTAAGTGATACTTATAATCCTGGAATAACTCAACTCAGTTATAATGTATTATTATGTTTTCAGTAACTTATTAGTATCTGGGCTTCCCTGGTGACTCAGATGGTGAAGAATCTGCCTGCAATGCAGGAGACCCAGGATCAGTCCCTGGATCGAAAAGACACCCTGGAGAGGGGAATGGCAACCCACTCTAGTATTCTTGCCTGGAGAACCTCATGGACAGAGGAGCCTGGCAGGCTGCCATCATGGGGTCGCAAAGAGTTGGACATGACTCAGCAACTAGTACTTTAATAGGGTTTGTGAATTTTACAGTTAAAATCATGAAAAGTATATGAATTTTAATCTTTCTTATAATACCCTTGTCTGATTTTTGGAATCAAGAGTATAACATTCTCATAAAATTTATTAGGAACTGCCCCCCTTTTCCCAATTTCTGAAATTTTGGAATGACATATTCTTGGAAAGTTTGGTGGAAGTCATCTGCAAAGCGATCCAGGCCTAGCATTTTTCTTTTTGGAAAGATTTTAAACTTATAAAATAATTTATTTAAATTAACACAAGGTTATGCAGACAGTCTGTTTCTCCTTAGTTACTTTCAGCAAGTTATTCTTTTCTAGGAAGATATCCATTTAATCTAAGTTTCAAATGTATCGACACACACTAATTCATTCTATTGTGTTGTTATTTTTTTCATACTCTCATTAAATCTTTCAGTAGCTTTTCACAATGGTTATTATCAACCCCTCGTTTTACATGGGGGGAGAAAAAGGCTTGAGGAAAGGAAGTTACTTGCCCAGGCCACGTATCCTAAAAGTGACAGAGTCAGGGTTTAGAACTCGGTATTTCTAAGTTGCAAACACAGACCATTCCTACTAAGATTTGGACAGACATTTGTGGGAAGGACAGCCATTACAGCTGAGAAATAGCTGCTCCAAGCATGCATGTGGGCAAGTGAGAAAGACGTGGAGAGGCCTGGCTGGGCTGAGACCAGGCTGTGTTCTCAGGGGGGTGAGAAGGAGCCTAGGGGAGGAGGGTGGCCAGGGGCAGCCTCGCTGTAAATCTTGGTGAGGCGTTCAGAGAAGTAGGAGACGCAGGCTTTGCTTCCAGGAGCTCCAGCATCTCGTTGGAGAGACATGACTGTCTTCGGGGAGGCGAGACCAGGCTTGTTGCCACTTGGGTGGTGTGAACAATTAACGCTATCAGAGTTCTGAGAAGGGATCCAGGGTGGTCAGGAAAGACTTTCCCAGTCAGTTAGGATTTGAGCTGAGATGAGCAGGATTTGACTCGCAGTGAGGGGTAGAGGCACTGCATCTAGGCAGGATACAGAGCACTGGTAGCCGAGAAACCCGGGGATTTAGGCCGCAAACAGCCTCAGCTCCTATATCTCCTTTCTCTATTTGCCACCCACTGCCCACACTCGGTCTCTACCTTTTTTCCCCCCAGCAGTAGAGGCAAGGCTGTCTTCTCTGACATCTGCCCTGGCACAGGGCTCTGTGCCCAGAAGGGCCTCACGCTTGGTTTACTGCCCTCTTATCATTGTTTCGAAACACTTCATAATTTTGTCTTAGAACTTACATTTTATAAGAAAAGTTCACAGCGACAATGGAAGATGTGAGTGAGCTGGGGAGATTCATGCTTATACATGTGCCACTGACCCTTTCCTGTTTGCATGAAGTATCCACAATGCCCCCTGAACACGGAATTCCAGGGGACCTGCAATGAGTGAGTGGGCATTCAGCCACATGCAAGGTGAGTACAAGGTGCCCCGTCATACCCCCTAAGATGGCTATTATTTTAAAAATTAATCTTAAAAAGCAGAATAAACTGGGATGACCCAGAGGGATGGGATGGGGAGGGAGGTGGGAGAGGGGTTCAGGATGGGGAACACATGTAAATCCATGGCTGATTCATGTCAATGTATGGCACAAACCACTACAATATTGTAAAGTAATTAGCCTCCAACTAATAAAGATAAATGAAAAAAATATGATGAAAAATAAGTTGGGAAAAAAAAAAGCAGAATAAAAGAAGTGTTGGTGAGGATATGGAGAAACTGGAACCCTTGCACATTACCGGTGTAAGAGTAAAATGGTGCAGGCACTGTGCAAAATAGTATGGCAGTTCCTAAAAAAAACTAAAATGGAATTACCATGTGATCCAGAAAGTTCACTTCTGAGTTCACTCAGAAGAATAGAAAGTGGGGACTTGAACAGATGTTTGTACAAGCATACCTTGCTTTATTGCACTTCACAGATATTGCATTTTCCACAACCCTGTGTCTACCAGGTCTGTTGGCACGTTTTTCCAACAGCATTTGCTCACTTTGTGTATCTGTGTCACATTTAGGTAATTCTCATGACATTTCAAGGCTCTTTATTATTACTACGTTTGTGACGGTGACCGTGATCAGTGATCTTTGATGTTATTACTACACCTCCCTGAAGGCTCAGATGATGGTTAGCATATTTTAGCAATGAAGTATTTTTTAATTAAATTATGTATACTTTTTAGATATAATGCCATGGCATGCTTAACAGAGTACAGTATAGCATAAATGTAACTTTTATATGAACTGGGAAATCAAAACATTTATGTGACACACTTTATCATGATAGCACTTTATTGCCCTGGTCTGGAACCTATCCTGCAATATTTCCAAGGTATGCTTGTGTATCCATGTTCATAGCAGTGTTATTCACAATAACCAAGGAGTGGGAGCAACCCGAAGGTCCATCAACAGAAGAATGAACGAGCAGAACATGATATATAATATACTGGAATATTGTCCAAACTTTAAAAGGAAGGAAATTCTGACACATACTACATTATAGATCAACCTTAGACTTTATGCTAAGTGAAATAAGCCAATCACAAAAAGACAAATATTGTATGATCCCACTTCTGTGAGGGTCCTGGAAGAATCAAACACATAGAGATGGAGAGTAGCATGGTAGTTTCCAAGGGCTGAGGAGAGGGGAGCCCTGGGAGTTATTGTTTAATGGGTATTGGAGTTTCAGTTTGGAAAGTTGAAAGTTCTAAAGATGCATGGTGGTGATGGTGCACAACAAATGTAACTGTATTTAATATCAATGAAATGTACATTTCAAAATGGTTGGAAGGGTAAATTTTATGCATATTTTACCACAGTTCTTAACATCAGTACAAGGTAAGCGTGTTACATCTATGACTAAGTGGGGGCACTGATAGCTCCAAGAAAACTACGCTTTCCTTTAGGATTGACTAGAGAGACAGAACCAATAGGATATATAGATCTACAAAAGAAGATATACTACAAGAATTGGTCACACAATACTGAGGATTAGCAGTGCCATGATATGTTGTCTGCAGGCTGGAAAGCTGGTAGTATAATTTAAGCTGAGTCCAAAGGCCCAAGAACAGTAATGGGAAGAAGTGGGAACACTGCCATAAGTCCTGGAGTCCCAGTCCTGAGAACTAGGAGCTCCTATGTCCAAGGGCAGGAGAAGATGGACATCCTAACTCAAGAAGAGAGAGAGAATTTGCACTTCCCCCACCTTCTTGTCTTATTTGAGCCCTCAATGGATTGGATGATGCACACCCACCATGGTGAGGGTGGCTCTTCTCTACTCAGTATACTGATTTAAATGCTCATCTCTTTCAGAAACACTCTCACAGACATATCCAGAAGTAATGCTTTACCAGCTATCTGGGCATCCTTTAGCCCAGTCAGGTTGACACATAAAATTAACCAGCACACAGTGGAACTAGAACTTGATTCAATTGCAGAAAGAAGGTCATAGCCTTCTAAGAAACATGAATGACCAAGAAATCCTAGTACATCCCTTTTCACTTGTTACTCCCTTGCATTAGACAACAACTGATGCAGAAAATGATGACACAGAAGTAAAGGGAAAGTGGGGGATTTATGATTCCTTTACCTTGCAGCCCTTCTTTCTCATTGATAAGCTGAATGCAGAGAGCACTGGTAGAAAGTGTGAGCAATAAATGAAAAAAGCACAGCTCAATTAGCTTTGGATAGTGCTTCCACCATTCTAGTAAGAATGAAATACATGTTTATGGTGAACTACAAAATACAAATTGTGTGATCTCAAACTGTGTAAAATTGCTGAGTTGGGTGTTCCTTCAGTTTGGCTCAGTCTCTCAGTCATGTCCAACTCTCTGCAATCTGCAGCCCGCCAGGCTTCCCTGTCCATCACCAACTCCCAGAGCTTGCTCAAACTCATGTCCATCAAGTCGGTGATGCCAGCCAACAATCTCATCCTCTGTCGTCCCCTTCTCCTCCCGCCTTCAGTCTTCCCAGCCTCAGGGTCTTTTCCAATAAGTCAGTTGTTTGCATCGGGTGGCCAAAGTATTGAAGTTTCACCCTCAGCATCAGTCCTTCCAATAAATATTCAGGACTGATTTCCTTTAGGATGGACTGGTTGGATCTCCGTGCTAGCCAATGGACCCTCAAGAGTCTTCTCCAACACCACAGTTCAAAAGCATCAATTCTTTGGCACTCAGCTTTCTTTACAGTCCAACTCTCACATCCATACATGACTATTGGAAAAAGTGTAGCTCTGCCTAGACAGACCTTTGTTGGCAAACTAATGTCTCTGCTTTGTAATATGCTATCTAGGTCGGTCATAGTTTTTCTTCCAAGGAGCAAGTGTCTTTTAATTTCATGGCTGCAGTCACCATCCACAATGATTTTGGAACCCCCCAAAAAAAAAGTCTGTCACTGTTTCCATTGTTTCCCCATCCATTTGCCATGAAGTGATGGGACCAGATGCCATGATCTTAGTTTTCTGAATGTTGAGCTTTAAGCCAACTTTTTCACTCTCCTCTTTCACTTTCATCAAGAGGCCCTTTAGTTCTTCTTTGTTTTTTGCCACAACGGTGGTGTCATCTGTGTATCTGAGGTTATTGATATTTCTCCCAGAAATCTTGATTCCAGCTTGTGCTTCATCCAGCCCAGTGTTTCTCATGATGTACTCTGCATATCAGTTAAATAAGCAGGGTGAGAATATACAGCTTTGACGTACTCCTTTCCCAATTTGAAACCAGTCTGTTGTTCCATGTCCAGTTCTAACTGTTGCTTCTTGACCTGCATATGGATTTCTCAGGAGGCAGGTCAGGTGGTCCGGTATTCCCATCTCTTGAAGAATTTTCCACAGTTTGCTGTGATCCACACAGTCAAAGGCTTTGGCATAGTCAATAAATTAGAAGTATATGTTTTTCTGGAACTCTCTTATTAGATGTTTCCATATTTGCATTAAATTAGCTTTATACAATATAAAGATGAATAAAATTTATGTCAATAATTAAACATCTTAATTTTTTCTTTACTTAGTATGATACTATATACGAAATAAAAAAATACCATGATGAGGCCAAAGTTATTCTAATATCAAATACAGATAAAGACAATCTAAAAAAGGAAAAGTATGCTAATATTTCTCATGAATATAACCACAAAAATCTTCATAAAATATCAGGAATCAAATCCAACAATGTTTAAAATGAATTATACCCCATAGACATTTTTTCCAAAGACATACAGATGGCCATCAGACACATGAAAAAAAATGCTCTGCATCACTATTCAACAGGGAAATGCAAATCAAAACCACAGTGAGATATTACCTTACACCTGTCAAAAGGTAATCCTCAAAAAGAGAATAAATAACAAATATTGGAGAGGATATGGAGAAAAGGGAACACTCAAGCACTGTTTATGGGAATGTAAATCAAGTAACCACTATGGAAAACAGTATGGAGGTTCCTCAAAAAACTAAAAATAGAATTACTATATAATCGAGACCTCATACTTCTGGGTGTTTTTCTAAAGAAAACAAAGGCACTGATTTGAAAAATATATGCACCCCATTATAAGATTATTGCATTACAGGTTAAGAAGTACATTATCTGTTGTGCATATGTGCTCGGGCCTGGTACACTGGGAAGACCCAGAGGAATCGGGTGGAGAGGGAGGTGGGAGGGGGGATCGGGATGGGGAATAAGTGTAAATCTATGGCTGATTCATATCAATGTATGACAAAACCCACTGAAATGTTGTGAAGTAATTAGCCTCCAACTAATAAAAAAATTTAAAAAAAAAAGTACATTATCTGAAGGTAGACTCTGATAAGCTAATGATCAGTATTGTAAATGCTAGAGCAGCCACTACAAAAATATAAGAGGTGTTTCTAATAATCAACCAACCCAAAAAAGGGAGGAAACAAGAAACAACAAAAAACAGGTATAACAAAAAGAAAACAAAAAGCAAGATGGGAAGTTTAAATTTAGCCATTTAAGTAATTCCACCAAATGTAAATACTTTAATTCAGGAAAAGGCAAAATTAGGGAAATAGAAAATGGATTAATGGTTGTCAGGGGAAAGGGAAAGAGGTTGGCTACTAAAAAGAAAACATAGGGGAAATTTTTAGAGTGATAAATGGTTCTATATATTGATTATGGTGGTGGTTGTTTCACAGCTATATGCATTTGTCAAAACTCGTAAAATTGTAAAACAAAAAGGCGAATTTTATGTATGTAAACTATGCCTCAATAACTCTGTTTTTCAAAGTTCTAATTATTCCAATACCTTAAATAAAAGAAAAAAGATTATCTCATTGTTAAGAGAAGTTAAAGAAGGTCTAAGTAAATTAAGAGATATATCATGTTCATAGGTGGGAAGATTCAGCATTATTAAGATGATAATCCTCCTAGAATATATCTACACGGTCAGTATAGTACAAATCAAAATCCCAGAAGGATTTTTGATGAAATCAACAAACTGGTTCTGAAATTCATATGAAAAGCAATAGACACAGAAAAG